>NW_026697161.1:0-81330 GCF_030435755.1 Ochotona princeps | reverse complement strand
TGGTAGAGCATCCCACACAAAAGAATGCTCCACATGCGGGTTTCACATGCCACCAACTCCACATTCACAGGCAACTTCAGCGCCACAACCGTTTTCAGATAGCCCTCAATGCAAAGGCTCTAGACGCAAATATTGGTGTGAGAGCTAATTCAATCAAGGAAACATTGAATGTTGGTGAAGGGCATATTGAAGAAGGATCAGCCGAGTGGTTCTTGTGGGAGAACAACTCCATTTGGCTCACTAACTTCACACACCATCAGGCTTCCAAGCAGCTCTCAAGGAAACTCAGTTTTCACACTCTATGCTTAGTGCCCTTTGAGTGCATTATCTAGGAATGAACCTGGTAGAGTATCCCACACAAAAGAATGCTCCACATGCGGGTTTCACATGCCACCAACTCCACATTCACAGGCAACTTCAGCGCCACAGCCATTTTCAGATCGCCCTCAATGCAAAGGCTCTAGACGCAAATATTGGTGTGAGAGCTAATTCAATCAAGGAAACACTGCATGTTTGTGAAGGGCATATTGAAGAAGGATCAGCCGAGTGGTTCTTGTGCGAGAACAACTCCATTTGGCTCACTAACTTCACACACCATCAGGCTTCCAAGCAGCTCTCAAGGAAACTCAGTTTTTACACTCTATGCTTAGTGCCCTCTGAGTGCATTATCTAGGAATGAACCTGGTAGAGCATCCCACACAAACGAATGCTCCACATGCGGGTTTCACATGCCACCAACTCCACATTCACAGGCAACTTCAGCGCCACAGCCGTTTTCAGATAGCCCTCAATGCAAAGGCTCTAGACGCAAATATTGGTGTGAGAGCTAATTCAATCAAGGAAACACTGCATGTTGGTGAAGGGCATATTGAAGAAGGATCAGCCGAGTGGTTCTTGTGGGGGAACAACTCCATTTGGCTCACTAACTTCACACACCATCAGGCTTCCAAGCAGCTCTCAAGGAAACTCAGTTTTCACACTCTATGCTTAGTGCCCTTTCACTGCATTATCTAGGAATGAACCTGGTAGAGCATCCCACACAAACGAATGCTCCACGTGCGGGCTTCACATGCCACCAACTCCACATTCACAGGCAACTTCAGCGCCACAGCCGTTTTCAGATAGCCCTCAATGCAAAGGCTCTAGACGCAAATATTGGTGTGAGAGCTAATTCAATCAAGGAAACATTGCATGTTGGTGAAGGGCATATTGAAGAAGGATCAGCCGAGTGGTTCTTGTGGGAGAACAACTCCATTTGGCTCACTAACTTCACACACCATCAGGCTTCCAAGCAGCTCTCAAGGAAACTCAGTTTTCACACTCTATGCTTAGTGCCCTTTCACTGCATTATCTAGGAATGAACCTGGTAGAGCATCCCACACAAAAGAATGCTCCACATGCGGGTTTCACATGCCACCAACTCCACATTCACAGGCAACTTCAGCGCCACAACCGTTTTCAGATAGCCCTCAATGCAAAGGCTCTAGACGCAAATATTGGTGTGAGAGCTAATTCAATCAAGGAAACATTGAATGTTGGTGAAGGGCATATTGAAGAAGGATCAGCCGAGTGGTTCTTGTGGGAGAACAACTCCATTTGGCTCACTAACTTCACACACCATCAGGCTTCCAAGCAGCTCTCAAGGAAACTCAGTTTTCACACTCTAGGCTTAGTGCCCTTTGTGTGCCTAGGACTGAAATGAAGCTTGCTGAGCATCCCACACAAATGAATGCTCCACATGCGGGTTTCACATGCCACCAACTCCACATTCACAGGCAACTTCAGCGCCACAGCCGTTTTCAGATAACCCTCAATGCAAAGGCTCTAGACGCAAATATTGGTGTGAGAGCTAATTCAATCAAGGAAACACTGCATGTTGGTGAAGGGCATATTGAAGAAGGATCAGCCGAGTGGTTCTTGTGGGAGAACAACTCCATTTGGCTCACTAACTTCACACACCATCAGGCTTCCAAGCAGCTCTCAAGGAAACTCAGTTTTCACACTCTATGCTTAGTGCCCTTTGAGTGCATTATCTAGGAATGAACCTGGTAGAGCATCCCACACAAACGAATGCTCCACATGCGGGTTTCACATGCCACCAACTCCACATTCACAGGCAACTTCAGCGCCACAGCCATTTTCAGATCGCCCTCAATGCAAAGGCTCTAGACGCAAATATTGCTGTGAGAGCTAATTCAATCAAGGAAACACTGCATGTTGGTGAAGGGCATATTGAAGAAGGATCAGCCGAGTGGTTCTTGTGGGAGAACAACTCCATTTGGCTCACTAACTTCACACACCATCAGGCTTCCAAGCAGCTCTCAAGGAAACTCAGTTTTCACACTCTATGCTTAGTGCCCTTTGAGTGCATTATCTAGGAGTGAACCTGGTAGAGCATCCCACACAAAAGAATGCTCCACATGCGGGTTCCACATGCCACCAACTCCACATTCTCAGGCAACTTCAGCGCCACAGCCGTTTTCAGATAGCCCTCAATGCAAAGGCTCTAGATGCAAATATTGGTGTGAGAGCTAATTCAATCAAGGAAACACTGCATGTTGGTGAAGGGCATATTGAAGAAGGATCAGCCGAGTGGTTCTTGTGGGAGAACAACTCCATTTGGCTCACTAACTTCACACACCATCAGGCTTCCAAGCAGCTCTCAAGGAAACTCAGTTTTCACACTCTATGCTTAGTGCCCTTTGAGTGCATTATCTAGGAATGAACCTGGTAGAGTATCCCACACAAACCAATGCTCCACATGCGGGTTCCACATGCCACCAACTCCACATTCACAGGCAACTTCAGCGCCACAGCCGTTTTCCGATAGCCCTCAATGCAAAGGCTCTAGACGCAGATATTGGTGTGAGAGCTAATTCAATCAAGGAAACACTGCATGTTGGTGAAGGGCATATTGAAGAAGGATCAGCCGAGTGGTTCTTGTGGGAGAACAACTCCATTTGGCTCACTAACTTCACACACCATCAGGCTTCCAAGCAGCTCTCAAGGAAACTCAGGTTTCACACTCTATGCTTAGTGCCCTTTGAGTGCATTATCTAGGAATGAACCTGGTAGAGCATCCCACACAAAAGAATGCTCCACATGCGGGTTCCACATGCCACCAACTCCACATTCACAGGCAACTTCAGCGCCACAGCCGTTTTCAGATAGCCCTCAATGCAAAGGCTCTAGACGCACATATTGGTGTGGGAGCTAATTCAATCAAGGAAACACTGCATGTTGGTGAAGGGCATATTGAAGAAGGATCAGCCGAGTGGTTCTTGTGGGAGAACAACTCCATTTGGCTCACTAACTTCACACACCATCAGGCTTCCAAGCAGCTCTCAAGGAAACTCAGTTTTCACACTCTATGCTTAGTGTCCTTTGAGTGCATTATCTAGGAATGAACCTGGTAGAGCATCCCACACAAACGAATGCTCCACATGCGGGCTTCACATGCCACCAACTCCACATTCACAGGCAACTTCAGCGCCACAGCCGTTTTCAGATAGCCCTCAATGCAAAGGCTCTAGACGCAGATATTGGTGTGAGAGCTAATTCAATCAAGGAAACACTGCATGTTAGTGAAGGGCATATTGAAGAAGGATCAGCCGAGTGGTTCTTGTGGGAGAACAACTCCATTTGGCTCACTAACTTCACACACCATCAGGCTTCCAAGCAGCACTCAAGGAAACTAAGTTTTCACACTCTATGCTTAGTGCCCTTTGAGTGCATTATCTAGGAGTGAACCTGGTAGAGCATCCCACACAAAAGAATGCTCCACATGCGGGTTCCACATGCCACCAACTCCACATTCTCAGGCAACTTCAGCGCCACAGCCGTTTTCAGATAGCCCTCAATGCAAAGGCTCTAGACGCAAATATTGGTGTGAGAGCTAATTCAATCAAGGAAACACTGCATGTTGGTGAAGGGCATATTGAAGAAGGATCAGCTGAGTGGTTCTTGTGGGAGAACAACTCCATTTGGCTCACTAACTTCACACACCATCAGGCTTCCAAGCAGCTCTCAAGGAAACTCAGTTTTCACACTCTATGCTTAGTGCCCTTTGAGTGCATTATCTAGGAATGAACCTGGTAGAGTATCCCACACAAAAGAATGCTCCACATGCGGGTTCCACATGCCACCAACTCCACATTCACAGGCAACTTCAGCGCCACAGCCGTTTTCCGATAGCCCTCAATGCAAAGGCTCTAGACGCAGATATTGGTGTGAGAACTAATTCAATCAAGGAAACACTGCATGTTGGTGAAGGGCATATTGAAGAAGGATCAGCCGAGTGGTTCTTGTGGGAGAACAACTCCATTTGGCTCACTAACTTCACACACCATCAGGCTTCCAAGCAGCTCTCAAGGAAACTCAGGTTTCACACTCTATGCTTAGTGCCCTTTGAGTGCATTATCTAGGAATGAACCTGGTAGAGCATCCCACACAAAAGAATGCTCCACATGCGGGTTCCACATGCCACCAACTCCACATTCACAGGCAACTTCAGCGCCACAGCCGTTTTCAGATAGCCCTCAATGCAAAGGCTCTAGACGCAAATATTGCTGTGAGAGCTAATTCAATCAAGGAAACACTGCATGTTGGTGAAGGGCATATTGAAGAAGGATCAGCCGAGTGGTTCTTGTGGGAGAACAACTCCATTTGGCTCACTAACTTCACACACCATCAGGCTTCCAAGCAGCTCTCAAGGAAACTCAGTTTTCACACTCTATGCTTAGTGTCCTTTGAGTGCATTATCTAGGAATGAACCTGGTAGAGCATCCCACACAAACGAATGCTCCACATGCAGGTTTCACATGCCACCAACTCCACATTCACAGGCAACTTCAGCGCCACAGCCATTTTCAGATAGCCCTCAATGCAAAGGCTCTAGACGCAAATATTGGTGTGAGAGCTAATTCAATCAAGGAAACATTGAATGTTGGTGAAGGGCATATTGAAGAAGGATCAGCCGAGTGGTTCTTGTGGGAGAACAACTCCATTTGGCTCACTAACTTCACACACCATCAGGCTTCCAAGCAGCTCTCAAGGAAACTCAGTTTTCACACTCTAGGCTTAGTGCCCTTTGTGTGCCTAGGACTGAAATGAAGCTTGCTGAGCATCCACACAAATGAATGCTCCACATGCGGGTTTCACATGCCACCAACTCCACATTCACAGGCAACTTCAGCGCCACAGCCGTTTTCAGATAACCCTCAATGCAAAGGCTCTAGACGCAAATATTGGTGTGAGAGCTAATTCAATCAAGGAAACACTGCATGTTGGTGAAGGGCATATTGAAGAAGGATCAGCCGAGTGTTTCTTGTGGGAGAACAACTCCATTTGGCTCACTAACTTCACACATCATCAGGTTTCCAAGCAGCTCTCAAGGAAACTCAGTTTTCACACTCTATGCTTAGTGCCCTTTGAGTGCATTATCTAGGAATGAACCTGGTAGAGCATCGAACACAAAAGAATGCTCCACATGCGGGTTCCACATGCCACCAACTCCACATTCACACGCAACTTCAGCGCCACAGCCGTTTTCCGATAGCCCTCAATGCAAAGGCTCTAGACGCAAATATTGGTGTGAGAGCTAATTCAATCAAGGAAACACTGCATGTTGGTGAAGGGCATATTGAAGAAGGATCAGCCGAGTGGTTCTTGTGGGAGAACAACTCCATTTGGCTCACTAACTTCACACACCATCAGGCTTCCAAGCAGCTCTCAAGGAAACTCAGTTTTCACACTCTATGCTTAGTGCCCTTTGAGTGCATTATCTAGGAATGAACCTGGTAGAGCATCCCACACAAACGAATGCTCCACATGCGGGTTTCACATGCCACCAACTCCACATTCACAGGCAACTTCAGCGCCACAGCCATTTTCAGATAGCCCTCAATGCAAAGGCTCTAGACGCAAATATTGCTGTGAGAGCTAATTCAATCAAGGAAACACTGCATGTTGGTGAAGGGCATATTGAAGAAGGATCAGCCGAGTGGTTCTTGTGGGAGAACAACTCCATTTGGCTCACTAACTTCACACACCATCAGGCTTCCAAGCAGCTCTCAAGGAAACTCAGGTTTCACACTCTATGCTTAGTGCCCTTTGAGTGCATTATCTAGGAGTGAACCTGGTAGAGCATCCCACACAAAAGAATGCTCCACATGCGGGTTCCACATGCCACCAACTCCACATTCTCAGGCAACTTCAGCGCCACAGCCGTTTTCAGATAGCCCTCAATGCAAAGGCTCTAGATGCAAATATTGGTGTGAGAGCTAATTCAATCAAGGAAACACTGCATGTTGGTGAAGGGCATATTGAAGAAGGATCAGCCGAGTGGTTCTTGTGGGAGAACAACTCCATTTGGCTCACTAACTTCACACACCATCAGGCTTCCAAGCAGCTCTCAAGGAAACTCAGTTTTCACACTCTATGCTTAGTGCCCTTTGAGTGCATTATCTAGGAATGAACCTGGTAGAGTATCCCACACAAAAGAATGCTCCACATGCGGGTTCCACATGCCACCAACTCCACATTCACAGGCAACTTCAGCGCCACAGCCGTTTTCCGATAGCCCTCAATGCAAAGGCTCTAGACGCAGATATTGGTGTGAGAGCTAATTCAATCAACGAAACACTGCATGTTGGTGAAGGGCATATTGAAGAAGGATCAGCCGAGTGGTTCTTGTGGGAGAACAACTCCATTTGGCTCACTAACTTCACACACCATCAGGCTTCCAAGCAGCTCTCAAGGAAACTCAGGTTTCACACTCTATGCTTAGTGCCCTTTGAGTGCATTATCTAGGAATGAACCTGGTAGAGCATCCCACACAAAAGAATGCTCCACATGCGGGTTCCACATGCCACCAACTCCACATTCACAGGCAACTTCAGCGCCACAGCCGTTTTCAGATAGCCCTCAATGCAAAGGCTCTAGACGCACATATTGGTGTGGGAGCTAATTCAATCAAGGAAACACTGCATGTTGGTGAAGGGCATATTGAAGAAGGATCAGCCGAGTGGTTCTTGTGGGAGAACAACTCCATTTGGCTCACTAACTTCACACACCATCAGGCTTCCAAGCAGCTCTCAAGGAAACTCAGGTTTCACACTCTATGCTTAGTGCCCTTTGAGTGCATTATCTAGGAATGAACCTGGTAGAGCATCCCACACAAAAGAATGCTCCACATGCGGGTTCCACATGCCACCAACTCCACATTCACAGGCAACTTCAGCGCCACAGCCGTTTTCAGATAGCCCTCAATGCAAAGGCTCTAGACGCAAATATTGGTGTGAGAGCTAATTCAATCAAGGAAACACTGCATGTTGGTGAAGGGCATATTGAAGAAGGATCAGCCGAGTGGTTCTTGTGGGAGAACAACTCCATTTGGCTCACTAACTTCACACACCATCAGGCTTCCAAGCAGCTCTCAAGGAAACTCAGTTTTCACACTCTATGCTTAGTGTCCTTTGAGTGCATTATCTAGGAATGAACCTGGTAGAGCATCCCACACAAACGAATGCTCCACATTCAGGTTTCACATGCCACCAACTCCACATTCACAGGCAACTTCAGCGCCACAGCCATTTTCAGATAGCCCTCAATGCAAAGGCTCTAGACGCAAATATTGGTGTGAGAGCTAATTCAATCAAGGAAACACTGCATGTTGGTGAAGGGCATATTGAAGAAGGATCAGCCGAGTGGTTCTTGTGGGAGAACAACTCCATTTGGCTCACTAACTTCACACACCATCAGGCTTCCAAGCAGCTCTCAAGGAAACTCAGTTTTCACACTCTATGCTTAGTGCCCTTTGTGTGCCTAGGACTGAAATGAAGCTTGGTGAGCATCCTACATAAACGAATGCTCCACATGCGGGTTTCACATGCCACCAACTCCACATTCACAGGCAACTTCAGCGCCACAGCCGTTTTCAGATAGCCCTCAATGCAAAGGCTCTAGACGCAAATATTGGTGTGAGAGCTAATTCAATCAAGGAAACACTGCATGTTGGTGAAGGGCATATTGAAGAAGGATCAGCCGAGTGGTTCTTGTGGGAGAACAACTCCATTTGGCTCACTAACTTCACACACCATCAGGCTTCCAAGCAGCTCTCAAGGAAACTCAGGTTTCACACTCTATGCTTAGTGCCCTTTGAGTTTCTACGACTGAAATGAAGCTTGGTGAGCATCCCACACTAACGAATGCTCCACATGCGGGTTTCACATGCCACCAACTCCACATTCACAGGCAACTTCAGCGCCACAGCCATTTTCAGATAGCCCTCAATGCAAAGGCTCTAGACGCAAATATTGGTGTGAGAGCTAATTCAATCAAGGAAACACTGCATGTTGGTGAAGGGCATATTGAAGAAGGATCAGCCGAGTGGTTCTTGTGGGAGAACAACTCCATTTGGCTCACTAACTTCACACACCATCAGGTTTCCAAGCAGCTCTCAAGGAAACTCAGTTTTCACACTCTATGCTTAGTGCCCTTTGTGTGCCTAGGACTGAAATGAAGCTTGCTGAGCATCTCACACAAACGAATGCTCCACATGCGGGTTTCACATGCCACCAACTCCACATTCACAAGCAACTTCAGCGCCACAGCCGTTTTCAGATAGCCCTCAATGCAAAGGCTCTAGACGCAAATATTGGTGTGAGAGATAATTCAATCAAGGAAACACTGCATGTTGGTGAAGGGCATATTGAAGAAGGATCAGCCGAGTGGTTCTTGTGGGAGAACAACTCCATTTGGCTCACTAACTTCACACACCATCAGGCTTCCAAGCAGCTCTCAAGGAAACTCAGTTTTCACACTCTATGCTTAGTGCCCTTTGAGTGCCTAGGACTGAAATGAAGCTTGGTGAGCATCCCACACAAACGAATGCTCCACATGCGGGTTTCACATGCCACCAACTCCACATTCACAGGCAACTTCAGCGCCGCAGCCGTTTTCAGATAGCCCTCAATGCAAAGGCTCTAGACGCAAATATTGGTGTGAGAGCTAATTCAATCAACGAAACACTGCATGTTGGTGAAGGGCATATTGAAGAAGGATCAACCGAGTGGTTCTTGTGGGAGAACAACTCCATTTGGCTCACTAACTTCACACACCATCAGGCTTCCAAGCAGCTCTCAAGGAAACTCAGTTTTCACACTCTATGCTTAGTGCCCTTTGAGTGCATTATCTAGGAATGAACCTGGTAGAGCATCCCACACAAACGAATGCTCCACGTGCAGGTTTCACATGCCACCAACTCCACATTCACAGGCAACTCCAGCGCCACAGCCATTTTCAGATAGCCCTCAATGCAAAGGCTCTAGACGCAAATATTGGTGTGAGAGCTAATTCAATCAAGGAAACACTGCATGTTGGTGAAGGGCATATTGAAGAAGGATCAGCCGAGTGGTTCTTGTGGGAGAACAACTCCATTTGGCTCACTAACTTCACACACAATCAGGCTTCCAAGCAGCTTTCAAGGAAACTCAGTTTTCACACTCTATGCATAGTGCCCTTTGTGTGCCTAGGACTGAAATGAAGCTTGGTGAGCATCCCACACAAACGAATGCTCCACATGCGGGTTTCACATGCCACCAACTCCACATTCACAGGCAACTTCAGCGCCACAGCCATTTTCAGATAGCCCTCAATGCAAAGGCTCTAGGCGCAAATATTGGTGTGAGAGCTAATTCAATCAACGAAACACTGCATGTTGGTGAAGGGCATATTGAAGAAGGATCAGCTGAGTGGTTCTTGTGGGAGAACAACTCCATTTGGCTCACTAACTTCACACACCATCAGGCTTCCAAGCAGCTCTCAAGGAAACTCAGTTTTCACACTCTATGCTTAGTGCCCTTTGAGTGCATTATCTAGGAATGAACCTGGTAGAGCATCCCACACAAACGAATGCTCCACATGCGGGTTTCACATGCCACCAACTCCACATTCACAGGCAACTTCAGCGCCACAGCCATTTTCAGATAGCCCTCAATGCAAAGGCTCTAGATGCAAATATTGGTGTGAGAGCTAATTCAATCAAGGAAACACTGCATGTTGGTGAAGGGCATATTGAAGAAGGATCAGCCGAGTGGTTCTTGTGGGAGAACAACTCCATTTGGCTCACTAACTTCACACACCATCAGGCTTCCAAGCAGCTCTCAAGGAAACTCAGTTTTCACACTCTATGCTTAGTACCCTTTGAGTGCCTAGGACTGAAATGAAGCTTGCTGAGCATCCCACACAAACGAATGCTCCACATGCGGGTTTCACATGCCACCAACTCCACATTCACAGGCAACTTCAGCGCCACAGCCATTTTCAGATAGCCCTCAATGCAAAGGCTCTAGATGCAAATATTGGTGTGAGAGCTAATTCAATCAAGGAAACACTGCATGTTGGTGAAGGGCATATTGAAGAAGGATCAGCCGAGTGGTTCTTGTGGGAGAACAACTCCATTTGGCTCACTAACTTCACACATCATCAGGTTTCCAAGCAGCTCTCAAGGAAACTCAGTTTTCACACTCTATGCTTAGTGCCCTTTGAGTGCATTATCTAGGAATGAACCTGGTAGAGCATCCCACACAAAAGAATGCTCCACATGCGGGTTCCACATGCCACCAACTCCACATTCACACGCAACTTCAGCGCCACAGCCGTTTTCCGATAGCCCTCAATGCAAAGGCTCTAGACGCAAATATTGGTGTGAGAGCTAATTCAATCAAGGAAACACTGCATGTTGGTGAAGGGCATATTGAAGAAGGATCAGCCGAGTGGTTCTTGTGGGAGAACAACTCCATTTGGCTCACTAACTTCACACACCATCAGGCTTCCAAGCAGCTCTCAAGGAAACTCAGTTTTCACACTCTATGCTTAGTGCCCTTTGAGTGCATTATCTAGGAATGAACCTGGTAGAGCATCCCACACAAACGAATGCTCCACATGCGGGTTTCACATGCCACCAACTCCACATTCACAGGCAACTTCAGCGCCACAGCCATTTTCAGATCGCCCTCAATGCAAAGGCTCTAGATGCAAATATTGGTGTGAGAGCTAATTCAATCAAGGAAACACTGCATGTTGGTGAAGGGCATATTGAAGAAGGATCAGCCGAGTGGTTCTTGTGGGAGAACAACTCCATTTGGCTCACTAACTTCACACACCATCAGGCTTCCAAGCAGCTCTCAAGGAAACTCAGTTTTCACACTCTATGCTTAGTGCCCTTTGAGTGCCTAGGACTGAAATGAAGCTTGCTGAGCATCCCACACAAACGAATGCTCCACATGCGGGTTTCACATGCCACCAACTCCACATTCAGAGGCAACTTCAGCGCCACAGCCGTTTTCCGATAGCCCTCAATGCAAACGCTCTAGACGCAGATATTGGTGTGAGAGCTAATTCAATCAAGGGAACACTGCATGTTGGTGAAGGGCATATTGAAGAAGGATCAGCCGAGTGGTTCTTGTGGGAGAACAACTCCATTTGGCTCACTAACTTCACACACCATCAGGCTTCCAAGCAGCTCTCAAGGAAACTCAGGTTTCACACTCTATGCTTAGTGCCCTTTGAGTGCATTATCTAGGAATGAACCTGGTAGAGCATCCCACACAAAAGAATGCTCCACATGCGGGTTCCACATGCCACCAACTCCACATTCACAGGCAACTTCAGCGCCACAGCCGTTTTCAGATAGCCCTCAATGCAAAGGCTCTAGACGCAAATATTGGTGTGAGAGCTAATTCAATCAAGGAAACACTGCATGTTGGTGAAGGGCATATTGAAGAAGGATCAGCCGAGTGGTTCTTGTGGGAGAACAACTCCATTTGGCTCACTAACTTCACACACCATCAGGCTTCCAAGCAGCTCTCAAGGAAACTCAGTTTTCACACTCTATGCTTAGTGTCCTTTGAGTGCATTATCTAGGAATGAACCTGGTAGAGCATCCCACACAAACGAATGCTCCACATGCGGGCTTCACATGCCACCAACTCCACATTCACAGGCAACTTCAGCGCCACAGCCAGTTTCAGATAGCCCTCAATGCAAAGGCTCTAGACGCAGATATTGGTGTGAGAGCTAATTCAATCAAGGAAACACTGCATGTTGGTGAAGGGCATATTGAAGAAGGATCAGCCGAGTGGTTCTTGTGGGAGAACAACTCCATTTGGCTCACTAACTTCACACACCATCAGGCTTCCAAGCAGCTCTCAAGGAAACTCAGTTTTCACACTCTATGCTTAGTGCCCTTTGAGTGCATTATCTAGGAGTGAACCTGGTAGAGCATCCCACACAAAAGAATGCTCCACATGCGGGTTCCACATGCCACCAACTCCACATTCTCAGGCAACTTCAGCGCCACAGCCGTTTTCAGATAGCCCTCAATGCAAAGGCTCTAGACGCAAATATTGGTGTGAGAGCTAATTCAATCAAGGAAACACTGCCTGTTGGTGAAGGGCATATTGAAGAAGGATCAGCCGAGTGGTTCTTGTGGGAGAACAACTCCATTTGGCTCACTAACTTCACACACCATCAGGCTTCCAAGCAGCTCTCAAGGAAACTCAGTTTTCACACTCTATGCTTAGTGCCCTTTGAGTGCATTATCTAGGAATGAACCTGGTAGAGTATCCCACACAAAATAATGCTCCACATGCGGGTTCCACATGCCACCAACTCCACATTCACAGGCAACTTCAGCGCCACAGCCGTTTTCCGATAGCCCTCAATGCAAAGGCTCTAGACGCAGATATTGGTGTGAGAGCTAATTCAATCAAGGAAACACTGCATGTTGGTGAAGGGCATATTGAAGAAGGATCAGCCGAGTGGTTCTTGTGGGAGAACAACTCCATTTGGCTCACTAACTTCACACACCATCAGGCTTCCAAGCAGCTCTCAAGGAAACTCAGGTTTCACACTCTATGCTTAGTGCCCTTTGAGTGCATTATCTAGGAATGAACCTGGTAGAGCATCCCACACAAACGAATGCTCCACATGCGGGTTCCACATGCCACCAACTCCACATTCACAGGCAACTTCAGCGCCACAGCCGTTTTCAGATAGCCCTCAATGCAAAGGCTCTAGACGCAAATATTGGTGTGAGAGCTAATTCAATCAAGGAAACACTGCATGTTGGTGAAGGGCATATTGAAGAAGGATCAGCCGAGTGGTTCTTGTGGGAGAACAACTCCATTTGGCTCACTAACTTCACACACCATCAGGCTTCCAAGCAGCTCTCAAGGAAACTCAGTTTTCACACTCTATGCTTAGTGTCCTTTGAGTGCATTATCTAGGAATGAACCTGGTAGAGCATCCCACACAAACGAATGCTCCACATGCAGGTTTCACATGCCACCAACTCCACATTCACAGGCAACTTCAGCGCCACAGCCATTTTCAGATAGCCCTCAATGCAAAGGCTCTAGACGCAAATATTGGTGTGAGAGCTAATTCAATCAAGGAAACACTGCCTGTTGGTGAAGGGCATATTGAAGAAGGATCAGCCGAGTGGTTCTTGTGGGAGAACAACTCCATTTGGCTCACTAACTTCACACACCATCAGGCTTCCAAGCAGCTCTCAAGGAAACTCAGTTTTCACACTCTATGCTTAGTGCCCTTTGTGTGCCTAGGACTGAAATGAAGCTTGGTGAGCATCCTACATAAACGAATGCTCCACATGCGGGTTTCACATGCCACCAACTCCACATTCACAGGCAACTTCAGCGCCACAGCCGTTTTCAGATAGCCCTCAATGCAAAGGCTCTAGACGCAAATATTGGTGTGAGAGCTAATTCAATCAAGGAAACACTGCATGTTGGTGAAGGGCATATTGAAGAAGGATCAGCCGAGTGGTTCTTGTGGGAGAACAACTCCATTTGGCTCACTAACTTCACACACCATCAGGCTTCCAAGCAGCTCTCAAGGAAACTCAGGTTTCACACTCTATGCTTAGTGCCCTTTGAGTTTCTACGACTGAAATGAAGCTTGGTGAGCATCCCACACTAACGAATGCTCCACATGCGGGTTTCACATGCCACCAACTCCACATTCACAGGCAACTTCAGCGCCACAGCCATTTTCAGATAGCCCTCAATGCAAAGGCTCTAGACGCAAATATTGGTGTGAGAGCTAATTCAATCAAGGAAACACTGCATGTTGGTGAAGGGCATATTGAAGAAGGATCAGCCGAGTGGTTCTTGTGGGAGAACAACTCCATTTGGCTCACTAACTTCACACACCATCAGGTTTCCAAGCAGCTCTCAAGGAAACTCAGTTTTCACACTCTATGCTTAGTGTCCTTTGAGTGCATTATCTAGGAATGAACCTGGTAGAGCATCCCACACAAAAGAATGCTCCACATGCGGGTTCCACATGCCACCAACTCCACATTCACACGCAACTTCAGCGCCACAGCCGTTTTCCGATAGCCCTCAATGCAAAGGCTCTAGACGCAAATATTGGTGTGAGAGCTAATTCAATCAAGGAAACACTGCATGTTGGTGAAGGGCATATTGAAGAAGGATCAGCCGAGTGGTTCTTGTGGGAGAACAACTCCATTTGGCTCACTAACTTCACACACCATCAGGCTTCCAAGCAGCTCTCAAGGAAACTCAGTTTTCACACTCTATGCTTAGTGCCCTTTGAGTGCATTATCTAGGAATGAACCTGGTAGAGCATCCCACACAAACGAATGCTCCACATGCGGGTTTCACATGCCACCAACTCCACATTCACAGGCAACTTCAGCGCCACAGCCATTTTCAGATCGCCCTCAATGCAAAGGCTCTAGATGCAAATATTGGTGTGAGAGCTAATTCAATCAAGGAAACACTGCATGTTGGTGAAGGGCATATTGAAGAAGGATCAGCCGAGTGGTTCTTGTGGGAGAACAACTCCATTTGGCTCACTAACTTCACACACCATCAGGCTTCCAAGCAGCTCTCAAGGAAACTCAGTTTTCACACTCTATGCTTAGTGCCCTTTGAGTGCCTAGGACTGAAATGAAGCTTGCTGAGCATCCCACACAAACGAATGCTCCACATGCGGGTTTCACATGCCACCAACTCCACATTCAGAGGCAACTTCAGCGCCACAGCCGTTTTCCGATAGCCCTCAATGCAAACGCTCTAGACGCAGATATTGGTGTGAGAGCTAATTCAATCAAGGGAACACTGCATGTTGGTGAAGGGCATATTGAAGAAGGATCAGCCGAGTGGTTCTTGTGGGAGAACAACTCCATTTGGCTCACTAACTTCACACACCATCAGGCTTCCAAGCAGCTCTCAAGGAAACTCAGGTTTCACACTCTATGCTTAGTGCCCTTTGAGTGCATTATCTAGGAATGAACCTGGTAGAGCATCCCACACAAAAGAATGCTCCACATGCGGGTTCCACATGCCACCAACTCCACATTCACAGGCAACTTCAGCGCCACAGCCGTTTTCAGATAGCCCTCAATGCAAAGGCTCTAGACGCAAATATTGGTGTGAGAGCTAATTCAATCAAGGAAACACTGCATGTTGGTGAAGGGCATATTGAAGAAGGATCAGCCGAGTGGTTCTTGTGGGAGAACAACTCCATTTGGCTCACTAACTTCACACACCATCAGGCTTCCAAGCAGCTCTCAAGGAAACTCAGTTTTCACACTCTATGCTTAGTGTCCTTTGAGTGCATTATCTAGGAATGAACCTGGTAGAGCATCCCACACAAACGAATGCTCCACATGCGGGCTTCACATGCCACCAACTCCACATTCACAGGCAACTTCAGCGCCACAGCCGTTTTCAGATAGCCCTCAATGCAAAGGCTCTAGACGCAGATATTGGTGTGAGAGCTAATTCAATCAAGGAAACACTGCATGTTGGTGAAGGGCATATTGAAGAAGGATCAGCCGAGTGGTTCTTGTGGGAGAACAACTCCATTTGGCTCACTAACTTCACACACCATCAGGCTTCCAAGCAGCTCTCAAGGAAACTCAGTTTTCACACTCTATGCTTAGTGCCCTTTGAGTGCATTATCTAGGAGTGAACCTGGTAGAGCATCCCACACAAAAGAATGCTCCACATGCGGGTTCCACATGCCACCAACTCCACATTCTCAGGCAACTTCAGCGCCACAGCCGTTTTCAGATAGCCCTCAATGCAAAGGCTCTAGACGCAAATATTGGTGTGAGAGCTAATTCAATCAAGGAAACACTGCCTGTTGGTGAAGGGCATATTGAAGAAGGATCAGCCGAGTGGTTCTTGTGGGAGAACAACTCCATTTGGCTCACTAACTTCACACACCATCAGGCTTCCAAGCAGCTCTCAAGGAAACTCAGTTTTCACACTCTATGCTTAGTGCCCTTTGAGTGCATTATCTAGGAATGAACCTGGTAGAGTATCCCACACAAAATAATGCTCCACATGCGGGTTCCACATGCCACCAACTCCACATTCACAGGCAACTTCAGCGCCACAGCCGTTTTCCGATAGCCCTCAATGCAAAGGCTCTAGACGCAGATATTGGTGTGAGAGCTAATTCAATCAAGGAAACACTGCATGTTGGTGAAGGGCATATTGAAGAAGGATCAGCCGAGTGGTTCTTGTGGGAGAACAACTCCATTTGGCTCACTAACTTCACACACCATCAGGCTTCCAAGCAGCTCTCAAGGAAACTCAGGTTTCACACTCTATGCTTAGTGCCCTTTGAGTGCATTATCTAGGAATGAACCTGGTAGAGCATCCCACACAAACGAATGCTCCACATGCGGGTTCCACATGCCACCAACTCCACATTCACAGGCAACTTCAGCGCCACAGCCGTTTTCAGATAGCCCTCAATGCAAAGGCTCTAGACGCAAATATTGGTGTGAGAGCTAATTCAATCAAGGAAACACTGCATGTTGGTGAAGGGCATATTGAAGAAGGATCAGCCGAGTGGTTCTTGTGGGAGAACAACTCCATTTGGCTCACTAACTTCACACACCATCAGGCTTCCAAGCAGCTCTCAAGGAAACTCAGTTTTCACACTCTATGCTTAGTGTCCTTTGAGTGCATTATCTAGGAATGAACCTGGTAGAGCATCCCACACAAACGAATGCTCCACATGCAGGTTTCACATGCCACCAACTCCACATTCACAGGCAACTTCAGCGCCACAGCCATTTTCAGATAGCCCTCAATGCAAAGGCTCTAGACGCAAATATTGGTGTGAGAGCTAATTCAATCAAGGAAACACTGCCTGTTGGTGAAGGGCATATTGAAGAAGGATCAGCCGAGTGGTTCTTGTGGGAGAACAACTCCATTTGGCTCACTAACTTCACACACCATCAGGCTTCCAAGCAGCTCTCAAGGAAACTCAGTTTTCACACTCTATGCTTAGTGCCCTTTGTGTGCCTAGGACTGAAATGAAGCTTGGTGAGCATCCTACATAAACGAATGCTCCACATGCGGGTTTCACATGCCACCAACTCCACATTCACAGGCAACTTCAGCGCCACAGCCGTTTTCAGATAGCCCTCAATGCAAAGGCTCTAGACGCAAATATTGGTGTGAGAGCTAATTCAATCAAGGAAACACTGCATGTTGGTGAAGGGCATATTGAAGAAGGATCAGCCGAGTGGTTCTTGTGGGAGAACAACTCCATTTGGCTCACTAACTTCACACACCATCAGGCTTCCAAGCAGCTCTCAAGGAAACTCAGGTTTCACACTCTATGCTTAGTGCCCTTTGAGTTTCTACGACTGAAATGAAGCTTGGTGAGCATCCCACACTAACGAATGCTCCACATGCGGGTTTCACATGCCACCAACTCCACATTCACAGGCAACTTCAGCGCCACAGCCATTTTCAGATAGCCCTCAATGCAAAGGCTCTAGACGCAAATATTGGTGTGAGAGCTAATTCAATCAAGGAAACACTGCATGTTGGTGAAGGGCATATTGAAGAAGGATCAGCCGAGTGGTTCTTGTGGGAGAACAACTCCATTTGGCTCACTAACTTCACACACCATCAGGTTTCCAAGCAGCTCTCAAGGAAACTCAGTTTTCACACTCTATGCTTAGTGCCCTTTGTGTGCCTAGGACTGAAATGAAGCTTGCTGAGCATCTCACACAAATGAATGCTCCACATGCGGGTTTCACATGCCACCAACTCCACATTCACAAGCAACTTCAGCGCCACAGCCGTTTTCAGATAGCCCTCAATGCAAAGGCTCTAGACGCAAATATTGGTGTGAGAGATAATTCAATCAAGGAAACACTGCATGTTGGTGAAGGGCATATTGAAGAAGGATCAGCCGAGTGGTTCTTGTGGGAGAACAACTCCATTTGGCTCACTAACTTCACACACCATCAGGCTTCCAAGCAGCTCTCAAGGAAACTCAGTTTTCACACTCTATGCTTAGTGCCCTTTGAGTGCCTAGGACTGAAATGAAGCTTGGTGAGCATCCCACACAAACGAATGCTCCACATGCGGGTTTCACATGCCACCAACTCCACATTCACAGGCAACTTCAGCGCCACAGCCGTTTTCAGATAGCCCTCAATGCAAAGGCTCTAGACGCAAATATTGGTGTGAGAGCTAATTCAATCAAGGAAACACTGCATGTTGGTGAAGGGCATATTGAAGAAGGATCAGCCGAGTGGTTCTTGTGGGAGAACAACTCCATTTGGCTCACTAACTTCACACACCATCAGGCTTCCAAGCAGCTCTCAAGGAAACTCAGGTTTCACACTCTATGCTTAGTGCCCTTTGAGTGCATTATCTAGGAATGAACCTGGTAGAGCATCCCACACAAACGAATGCTCCACATGCGGGTTTCACATGCAACCAACTCCACATTCACAGGCAACTTCAGCGCCACAGCCATTTTCAGATAGCCCTCAATGCAAAGGCTCTAGATGCAAATATTGGTGTGAGAGCTAATTCAATCAAGGAAACACTGCATGTTGGTGAAGGGCATATTGAAGAAGGATCAGCCGAGTGGTTCTTGTGGGAGAACAACTCCATTTGGCTCACTAACTTCACACACCATCAGGCTTCCAAGCAGCTCTCAAGGAAACTCAGTTTTCACACTCTATGCTTAGTACCCTTTGAGTGCCTAGGACTGAAATGAAGCTTGCTGAGCATCCCACACAAACGAATGCTCCACATGCGGGTTTCACATGCCACCAACTCCACATTCAGAGGCAACTTCAGCGCCACAGCCGTTTTCCGATAGCCCTCAATGCAAAGGCTCTAGACGCAGATATTGGTGTGAGAGCTAATTCAATCAAGGAAACACTGCATGTTGGTGAAGGGCATATTGAAGAAGGATCAGCCGAGTGGTTCTTGTGGGAGAACAACTCCATTTGGCTCACTAACTTCACACACCATCAGGCTTCCAAGCAGCTCTCAAGGAAACTCAGTTTTCACACTCTATGCTTAGTGCCCTTTGAGTGCATTATCTAGGAATGAACCTGGTAGAGCATCCCACACAAACGAATGCTCCACATGCGGGTTTCACATGCAACCAACTCCACATTCACAGGCAACTTCAGCGCCACAGCCATTTTCAGATAGCCCTCAATGCAAAGGCTCTAGATGCAAATATTGGTGTGAGAGCTAATTCAATCAAGGAAACACTGCATGTTGGTGAAGGGCATATTGAAGAAGGATCAGCCGAGTGGTTCTTGTGGGAGAACAACTCCATTTGGCTCACTAACTTCACACACCATCAGGCTTCCAAGCAGCTCTCAAGGAAACTCAGTTTTCACACTCTATGCTTAGTACCCTTTGAGTGCCTAGGACTGAAATGAAGCTTGCTGAGCATCCCACACAAACGAATGCTCCACATGCGGGTTTCACATGCCACCAACTCCACATTCAGAGGCAACTTCAGCGCCACAGCCGTTTTCCGATAGCCCTCAATGCAAACGCTCTAGACGCAGATATTGGTGTGAGAGCTAATTCAATCAAGGAAACACTGCATGTTGGTGAAGGGCATATTGAAGAAGGATCAGCCGAGTGGTTCTTGTGGGAGAACAACTCCATTTGGCTCACTAACTTCACACACCATCAGGCTTCCAAGCAGCTCTCAAGGAAACTCAGTTTTCACACTCTATGCTTAGTGTCCTTTGAGTGCATTATCTAGGAATGAACCTGGTAGAGCATCCCACACAAAAGAATGCTCCACATGCGGGTTCCACATGCCACCAACTCCACATTCACAGGCAACTTCAGCGCCACAGCCGTTTTCAGATAGCCCTCAATGCAAAGGCTCTAGACGCAGATATTGGTGTGAGAGCTAATTCAATCAAGGAAACACTGCATGTTGGTGAAGGGCATATTGAAGAAGGATCAGCCGAGTGGTTCTTGTGGGAGAACAACTCCATTTGGCTCACTAACTTCACACACCATCAGGCTTCCAAGCAGCTCTCAAGGAAACTCAGTTTTCACACTCTATGCTTAGTGCCCTTTGAGTGCATTATCTAGGAATGAACCTGGTAGAGTATCCCACACAAAATAATGCTCCACATGCGGGTTCCACATGCCACCAACTCCACATTCACAGGCAACTTCAGCGCCACAGCCGTTTTCCGATAGCCCTCAATGCAAAGGCTCTAGACGCAGATATTGGTGTGAGAGCTAATTCAATCAAGGAAACACTGCATGTTGGTGAAGGGCATATTGAAGAAGGATCAGCCGAGTGGTTCTTGTGGGAGAACAACTCCATTTGGCTCACTAACTTCACACACCATCAGGCTTCCAAGCAGCTCTCAAGGAAACTCAGGTTTCACACTCTATGCTTAGTGCCCTTTGAGTGCATTATCTAGGAATGAACCTGGTAGAGCATCCCACACAAAAGAATGCTCCACATGCGGGTTCCACATGCCACCAACTCCACATTCACAGGCAACTTCAGCGCCACAGCCGTTTTCAGATAGCCCTCAATGCAAAGGCTCTAGACGCAAATATTGGTGTGAGAGCTAATTCAATCAAGGAAACACTGCATGTTGGTGAAGGGCATATTGAAGAAGGATCAGCCGAGTGGTTCTTGTGGGAGAACAACTCCATTTGGCTCACTAACTTCACACACCATCAGGCTTCCAAGCAGCTCTCAAGGAAACTCAGTTTTCACACTCTATGCTTAGTGCCCTTTGAGTGCCTAGGACTGAAATGAAGCTTGGTGAGCATCCCACACAAACGAATGCTCCACATGCGGGTTTCACATGCCACCAACTCCACATTCACAGGCAACTTCAGCGCCACAGCCGTTTTCAGATAGCCCTCAATGCAAAGGCTCTAGACGCAAATATTGGTGTGAGAGCTAATTCAATCAACGAAACACTGCATGTTGGTGAAGGGCATATTGAAGAAGGATCAACCGAGTGGTTCTTGTGGGAGAACAACTCCATTTGGCTCACTAACTTCACACACCATCAGGCTTCCAAGCAGCTCTCAAGGAAACTCAGTTTTCACACTCTATGCTTAGTGCCCTTTGAGTGCATTATCTAGGAATGAACCTGGTAGAGCATCCCACACAAACGAATGCTCCACATGCGGGTTTCACATGCAACCAACTCCACATTCACAGGCAACTTCAGCGCCACAGCCATTTTCAGATAGCCCTCAATGCAAAGGCTCTAGATGCAAATATTGGTGTGAGAGCTAATTCAATCAAGGAAACACTGCATGTTGGTGAAGGGCATATTGAAGAAGGATCAGCCGAGTGGTTCTTGTGGGAGAACAACTCCATTTGGCTCACTAACTTCACACACCATCAGGCTTCCAAGCAGCTCTCAAGGAAACTCAGTTTTCACACTCTATGCTTAGTACCCTTTGAGTGCCTAGGACTGAAATGAAGCTTGCTGAGCATCCCACACAAACGAATGCTCCACATGCGGGTTTCACATGCCACCAACTCCACATTCACAGGCAACTTCAGCGCCACAGCCGTTTTCCGATAGCCCTCAATGCAAAGGCTCTAGACGCAGATATTGGTGTGAGAGCTAATTCAATCAAGGAAACACTGCATGTTGGTGAAGGGCATATTGAAGAAGGATCAGCCGAGTGGTTCTTGTGGGAGAACAACTCCATTTGGCTCACTAACTTCACACACCATCAGGCTTCCAAGCAGCTCTCAAGGAAACTCAGGTTTCACACTCTATGCTTAGTGCCCTTTGAGTGCATTATCTAGGAATGAACCTGGTAGAGCATCCCACACAAAAGAATGCTCCACATGCGGGTTCCACATGCCACCAACTCCACATTCACAGGCAACTTCAGCGCCACAGCCGTTTTCAGATAGCCCTCAATGCAAAGGCTCTAGACGCAAATATTGGTGTGAGAGCTAATTCAATCAAGGAAACACTGCATGTTGGTGAAGGGCATATTGAAGAAGGATCAGCCGAGTGGTTCTTGTGGGAGAACAACTCCATTTGGCTCACTAACTTCACACACCATCAGGCTTCCAAGCAGCTCTCAAGGAAACTCAGTTTTCACACTCTATGCTTAGTGTCCTTTGAGTGCATTATCTAGGAATGAACCTGGTAGAGCATCCCACACAAACGAATGCTCCACATGCGGGCTTCACATGCCACCAACTCCACATTCACAGGCAACTTCAGCGCCACAGCCGTTTTCAGATAGCCCTCAATGCAAAGGCTCTAGACGCAGATATTGGTGTGAGAGCTAATTCAATCAAGGAAACACTGCATGTTGGTGAAGGGCATATTGAAGAAGGATCAGCCGAGTGGTTCTTGTGGGAGAACAACTCCATTTGGCTCACTAACTTCACACACCATCAGGCTTCCAAGCAGCTCTCAAGGAAACTCAGTTTTCACACTCTATGCTTAGTGCCCTTTGAGTGCATTATCTAGGAGTGAACCTGGTAGAGCATCCCACACAAAAGAATGCTCCACATGCGGGTTCCACATGCCACCAACTCCACATTCACAGGCAACTTCAGCGCCACAGCCGTTTTCAGATAGCCCTCAATGCAAAGGCTCTACACGCAAATATTGGTGTGAGAGCTAATTCAATCAAGGAAACACTGCATGTTGGTGAAGGGCATATTGAAGAAGGATCAGCCGAGTGGTTCTTGTGGGAGAACAACTCCATTTGGCTCACTAACTTCACACACCATCAGGCTTCCAAGCAGCTCTCAAGGAAACTCAGTTTTCACACTCTATGCTTAGTGCCCTTTGAGTGCATTATCTAGGAATGAACCTGGTAGAGTATCCCACACAAAATAATGCTCCACATGCGGGTTCCACATGCCACCAAATCCACATTCACAGGCAACTTCAGCGCCACAGCCGTTTTCCGATAGCCCTCAATGCAAAGGCTCTAGACGCAGATATTGGTGTGAGAGCTAATTCAATCAAGGAAACACTGCATGTTGGTGAAGGGCATATTGAAGAAGGATCAGCCGAGTGGTTCTTGTGGGAGAACAACTCCATTTGGCTCACTAACTTCACACACCATCAGGCTTCCAAGCAGCTCTCAAGGAAACTCAGGTTTCACACTCTATGCTTAGTGCCCTTTGAGTGCATTATCTAGGAATGAACCTAGTAGAGCATCCCACACAAAAGAATGCTCCACATGCGGGTTCCACATGCCACCAACTCCACATTCACAGGCAACTTCAGCGCCACAGCCATTTTCAGATAGCCCTCAATGCAAAGGCTCTAGACGCAAATATTGGTGTGAGAGCTAATTCAATCAAGGAAACACTGCATGTTGGTGAAGGGCATATTGAAGAAGGATCAGCCGAGTGGTTCTTGTGGGAGAACAACTCCATTTGGCTCACTAACTTCACACACCATCAGGCTTCCAAGCAGCTCTCAAGGAAACTCAGTTTTCACACTCTATGCTTAGTGTCCTTTGAGTGCATTATCTAGGAATGAACCTGGTAGAGCATCCCACACAAACGAATGCTCCACATGCAGGTTTCACATGCCACCAACTCCACATTCACAGGCAACTTCAGCGCCACAGCCATTTTCAGATAGCCCTCAATGCAAAGGCTCTAGACGCAAATATTGGTGTGAGAGCTAATTCAATCAAGGAAACACTGCCTGTTGGTGAAGGGCATATTGAAGAAGGATCAGCCGAGTGGTTCTTGTGGGAGAACAACTCCATTTGGCTCACTAACTTCACACACCATCAGGCTTCCAAGCAGCTCTCAAGGAAACTCAGTTTTCACACTCTATGCTTAGTGCCCTTTGTGTGCCTAGGACTGAAATGAAGCTTGGTGAGCATCCTACATAAACGAATGCTCCACATGCGGGTTTCACATGCCACCAACTCCACATTCACAGGCAACTTCAGCGCCACAGCCGTTTTCAGATAGCCCTCAATGCAAAGGCTCTAGACGCAAATATTGGTGTGAGAGCTAATTCAATCAAGGAAACACTGCATGTTGGTGAAGGGCATATTGAAGAAGGATCAGCCGAGTGGTTCTTGTGGGAGAACAACTCCATTTGGCTCACTAACTTCACACACCATCAGGCTTCCAAGCAGCTCTCAAGGAAACTCAGGTTTCACACTCTATGCTTAGTGCCCTTTGAGTTTCTACGACTGAAATGAAGCTTGGTGAGCATCCCACACTAACGAATGCTCCACATGCGGGTTTCACATGCCACCAATTCCACATTCACAGGCAACTTCAGCGCCACAGCCATTTTCAGATAGCCCTCAATGCAAAGGCTCTAGACGCAAATATTGGTGTGAGAGCTAATTCAATCAAGGAAACACTGCATGTTGGTGAAGGGCATATTGAAGAAGGATCAGCCGAGTGGTTCTTGTGGGAGAACAACTCCATTTGGCTCACTAACTTCACACACCATCAGGTTTCCAAGCAGCTCTCAAGGAAACTCAGTTTTCACACTCTATGCTTAGTGCCCTTTGTGTGCCTAGGACTGAAATGAAGCTTGCTGAGCATCTCACACAAATGAATGCTCCACATGCGGGTTTCACATGCCACCAACTCCACATTCACAAGCAACTTCAGCGCCACAGCCGTTTTCAGATAGCCCTCAATGCAAAGGCTCTAGACGCAAATATTGGTGTGAGAGATAATTCAATCAAGGAAACACTGCATGTTGGTGAAGGGCATATTGAAGAAGGATCAGCCGAGTGGTTCTTGTGGGAGAACAACTCCATTTGGCTCACTAACTTCACACACCATCAGGCTTCCAAGCAGCTCTCAAGGAAACTCAGTTTTCACACTCTATGCTTAGTGCCCTTTGAGTGCCTAGGACTGAAATGAAGCTTGCTGAGCATCCCACACAAACGAATGCTCCACATGCGGGTTTCACATGCCACCAACTCCACATTCACAGGCAACTTCAGCGCCACAGCCGTTTTCAGATAGCCCTCAATGCAAAGGCTCTAGACGCAAATATTGGTGTGAGAGCTAATTCAATCAACGAAACACTGCATGTTGGTGAAGGGCATATTGAAGAAGGATCAACCGAGTATTTCTTGTGGGAGAACAACTCCATTTGGCTCACTAACTTCACACACCATCAGGCTTCCAAGCAGCTCTCAAGGAAACTCAGTTTTCACACTCTATGCTTAGTGCCCTTTGAGTGCATTATCTAGGAATGAACCTGGTAGAGCATCCCACACAAACGAATGCTCCACATGCGGGTTTCACATGCAACCAACTCCACATTCACAGGCAACTTCAGCGCCACAGCCGTTTTCAGATAGCCCTCAATGCAAAGGCTCTAGATGCAAATATTGGTGTGAGAGCTAATTCAATCAAGGAAACACTGCATGTTGGTGAAGGGCATATTGAAGAAGGATCAGCCGAGTGGTTCTTGTGGGAGAACAACTCCATTTGGCTCACTAACTTCACACACCATCAGGCTTCCAAGCAGCTCTCAAGGAAACTCAGTTTTCACACTCTATGCTTAGTACCCTTTGAGTGCCTAGGACTGAAATGAAGCTTGCTGAGCATCCCACACAAACGAATGCTCCACATGCGGGTTTCACATGCCACCAACTCCACATTCACAGGCAACTTCAGCGCCACAGCCATTTTCAGATAGCCCTCAATGCAAAGGCTCTAGATGCAAATATTGGTGTGAGAGCTAATTCAATCAAGGAAACACTGCATGTTGGTGAAGGGCATATTGAAGAAGGATCAGCCGAGTGGTTCTTGTGGGAGAACAACTCCATTTGGCTCACTAACTTCACACATCATCAGGTTTCCAAGCAGCTCTCAAGGAAACTCAGTTTTCACACTCTATGCTTAGTGCCCTTTGTGTGCCTAGGACTGAAATGAAGCTTGGTGAGCATCCCACACAAACGAATGCTCCACATGCGGGTTTCACATGCCACCAACTCCACATTCACAGGCAACTTCAGCGCCACAGCCGTTTTCAGATAGCCCTCAATGCAAAGGCTCTAGACGCAAATATTGGTGTGAGAGCTAATTCAATCAAGGAAACACTGCATGTTGGTGAAGGGCATATTGAAGAACGAGCAACCAAGTGGTTCTTGTGGGAGAACAACTCCATTTGCCTCACTAACTTCACACACCATCAGGCTTCCAAGCAGCTCTCAAGGAAACTCAGTTTTCACACTCTATGCTTAGTGCCCTTTCACTGCATTATCTAGGAATGAACCTGGTAGAGCATCCCACACAAACGAATGCTCCACGTGCAGGTTTCACATGCCACCAACTCCACATTCACAGGCAACTTCAGCGCCACAGCCATTTTCAGATAGCCCTCAAGCAAGGGCTCTAGACGCAAATATTGGTGTGAGAGCTAATTCAATCAAGGAAACACTGCATGTTGGTGAAGGGCATATTGAAGAAGGATTAGCCAAGTGGTTCTTGTGGGAGAACAACTCCATTTGCCTCACTAACTTCACACACCATCAGGCTTCCAAGCAGCTCTCAAGGAAACTCAGTTTTCACACTCTATGCTTAGTGCCCTTTCACTGCATTATGTAGGAATGAACCTGGTAGAGCATCCCACACAAACGAATGCTCCACATGCGGGCTTCACATGCCACCAACTGAACATTCACAGGCAACTTCAGCGCCACAGCCGTTTTCAGATAGCCCTCAATGCAAAGGCTCTAGACGCAGATATTGGTGTGAGAGCTAATTCAATCAAGGAAACACTGCATGTTGGTGAAGGGCATATTGAAGAAGGATCAGCCGAGTGGTTCTTGTGGGAGAACAACTCCATTTGGCTCACTAACTTCACACACCATCAGGTTTCCAAGCAGCTCTCAAGGAAACTCAGTTTTCACACTCTATGCTTAGTGCCCTTTGAGTGCATTATCTAGGAATGAACCTGGTAGAGCATCCCACACAAACGAATGCTCCACATGCGGGTTTCACATGCCACCAACTCCACATTCACAGGCAACTTCAGCGCCACAGCCATTTTCAGATAGCCCTCAATGCAAAGGCTCTAGATGCAAATATTGGTGTGAGAGCTAATTCAATCAAGGAAACACTGCATGTTGGTGAAGGGCATATTGAAGAAGGATCAGCCGAGTGGTTCTTGTGGGAGAACAACTCCATTTGGCTCACTAACTTCACACACCATCAGGCTTCCAAGCAGCTCTCAAGGAAACTCAGTTTTCACACTCTATGCTTAGTACCCTTTGAGTGCATTATCTAGGAATGAACCTGGTAGAGTATCCCACACAAACGAATGCTCCACATGCGGGTTTCACATGCCACCAACTCCACATTCACAGGCAACTTCAGCGCCACAGCCATTTTCAGATAGCCCTCAATGCAAAGGCTCTAGATGCAAATATTGGTGTGAGAGCTAATTCAATCAAGGAAACACTGCATGTTGGTGAAGGGCATATTGAAGAAGGATCAGCCGAGTGGTTCTTGTGGGAGAACAACTCCATTTGGCTCACTAACTTCACACACCATCAGGCTTCCAAGCAGCTCTCAAGGAAACTCAGTTTTCACACTCTATGCTTAGTGCCCTTTGTGTGCCTAGGACTGAAATGAAGCTTGGTGAGCATCCCACACAAACGAATGCTCCACATGCGGGTTTCACATGCCACAAACTCCACATTCACAGGCAACTTCAGCGCCACAGCCGTTTTCAGATAGCCCTCAATGCAAAGGCTCTAGACGCAAATATTGGTGTGAGAGCTAATTCAATCAAGGAAACACTGCATGTTGGTGAAGGGCATATTGAAGAAGGATCAACCAAGTGGTTCTTGTGGGAGAACAACTCCATTTGCCTCACTAACTTCACACACCATCAGGCTTCCAAGCAGCTCTCAAGGAAACTCAGTTTTCACACTCTATGCTTAGTGCCCTTTCACTGCATTATCTAGGAATGAACCTGGTAGAGCATCCCACACAAACGAATGCTCCACGTGCAGGTTTCACATGCCACCAACTCCACATTCACAGGCAACTTCAGCGCCACAGCCATTTTCAGATAGCCCTCAATGCAAAGGCTCTAGACGCAAATATTGGTGTGAGAGCTAATTCAATCAAGGAAACACTGCATGTTGGTGAAGGGCATATTGAAGAAGGATCAGTCGAGTGGTTCTTGTGGGAGAACAACTCCATTTGGCTCACTAACTTCACACACCATCAGGCTTCCAAGCAGCTCTCAAGGAAACTCAGTTTTCACACTCTATGCTTAGTGCCCTTTGAGTGCATTATCTAGGAATGAACCTGGTAGAGCATCCCACACAAACGAATGCTCCACATGCGGGTTTCACATGCCACAAACTCCACATTCTCAGGCAACTTCAGCGCCACAGCCATTTTCAGATAGCCCTCAAGCAAGGGCTCTAGACGCAAATATTGGTGTGAGAGCTAATTCAATCAAGGAAACACTGCATGTTGGTGAAGGGCATATTGAAGAAGGATTAGCCAAGTGGTTCTTGTGGGAGAACAACTCCATTTGCCTCACTAACTTCACACACCATCAGGCTTCCAAGCAGCTCTCAAGGAAACTCAGTTTTCACACTCTATGCTTAGTGCCCTTTCACTGCATTATCTAGGAATGAACCTGGTAGAGCATCCCACACAAACGAATGCTCCACATGCGGGCTTCACATGCCACCAACTCCACATTCACAGGCAACTTCAGCGCCACAGCCGTTTTCAGATAGCCCTCAATGCAAAGGCTCTAGATGCAGATATTGGTGTGAGAGCTAATTCAATCAAGGAAACACTGCATGTTGGTGAAGGGCATATTGAAGAAGGATCAGCCGAGTGGTTCTTGTGGGAGAACAACTCCATTTGGCTCACTAACTTCACACACCATCAGGCTTCCAAGCAGCTCTCAAGGAAACTCAGTTTTCACACTCTATGCTTAGTGCCCTTTGAGTGCATTATCTAGGAGTGAACCTGGTAGAGCATCCCACACAAAAGAATGCTCCACATGCGGGTTCCACATGCCACCAACTCCACATTCTCAGGCAACTTCAGCGCCACAGCCGTTTTCAGATAGCCCTCAATGCAAAGGCTCTAGACGCAAATATTGGTGTGAGAGCTAATTCAATCAAGGAAACACTGCATGTTGGTGAAGGGCATATTGAAGAAGGATCAGCCGAGTGGTTCTTGTGGGAGAACAACTCCATTTGGCTCACTAACTTCACACACCATCAGGCTTCCAAGCAGCTCTCAAGGAAACTCAGTTTTCACACTCTATGCTTAGTGCCCTTTGAGTGCATTATCTAGGAATGAACCTGGTAGAGTATCCCACACAAAAGAATGCTCCACATGCGGGTTCCACATGCCACCAACTCCACATTCACAGGCAACTTCAGCGCCACAGCCGTTTTCCGATAGCCCTCAATGCAAAGGCTCTAGACGCAGATATTGGTGTGAGAGCTAATTCAATCAAGGAAACACTGCATGTTGGTGAAGGGCATATTGAAGAAGGATCAGCCGAGTGGTTCTTGTGGGAGAACAACTCCATTTGGCTCACTAACTTCACACACCATCAGGCTTCCAAGCAGCTCTCAAGGAAACTCAGTTTTCACACTCTATGCTTAGTGCCCTTTGTGTGCCTAGGACTGAAATGAAGCTTGCTGAGCATCCCACACAAACGAATGCTCCACATGCGGGTTTCACATGCCACAAACTCCACATTCACAGGCAACTTCAGCGCCACAGCCGTTTTCAGATAGCCCTCAATGCAAAGGCTCTAGACGCAAATATTGGTGTGAGAGCTAATTCAATCAAGGAAACACTGCATGTTGGTGAAGGGCATATTGAAGAAGGATCAGCCGAGTGGATCTTGTGGGAGAACAACTCCACTTGGCTCACTAACTTCACACACCATCAGGCTTCCAAGCAGCTCTCAAGGAAACTGTTTTCACACTCTATGCTTAGTGCCCTTTCACTGCATTATCTAGGAATGAACCTGGTAGAGCATCCCACACAAACGAATGCTCCACATGCGGGTTTCACATGCCACCAACTCCACATTCTCAGGCAACTTCAGCGCCACAGCCGTTTTCAGATAGCCCTCAATGCAAAGGCTCTAGACGCAAATATTGGTGTGAGAGCTAATTCAATCAAGGAAACACTGCATGTTGGTGAAGGGCATATTGAAGAAGGATCAGCCGAGAGGTTCTTGTGGGAGAACAACTCCATTTGGCTCACTAACTTCACACACCATCAGGCTTCCAAGCAGCTCTCAAGGAAACTCAGTTTTCACACTCTATGCTTAGTGCCCTTTGAGTGCATTATCTAGGAATGAACCTAGTAGAGCATCCCACACAAACGAATGCTCCACGTGCGGGTTTCACATGCCACCAACTCCACATTCACAGGCAACTTCAGCGCCACAGCCGTTTTCAGATAGCCCTCAATGCAAAGGCTCTAGATGCAAATATTGGTGTGAGAGCTAATTCAATCAAGGAAACACTGCATGTTGGTGAAGGGCATATTGAAGAAGGATCAGCCGAGTGGTTCTTGTGGGAGAACAACTCCATTTGGCTCACTAACTTCACACACCATCAGGCTTCCAAGCAGCTCTCAAGGAAACTCAGTTTTCACACTCTATGCTTAGTGCCCTTTGAGTGCATTATCTAGGAATGAACCTAGTAGAGCATCCCACACAAAAGAATGCTCCACGTGCGGGTTTCACATGCCACCAACTCCACATTCACAGGCAACTTCAGCGCCACAGCCGTTTTCAGATAGCCCTCAATGCAAAGGCTCTAGACGCAAATATTGGTGTGAGAGGTAATTCAATCAAGGAAACACTGCATGTTGGTGAAGGGCATATTGAAGAAGGATCAGCCGAGTGGTTCTTGTGGGAGAACAACTCCATTTGGCTCACTAACTTCACACACCATCAGGCTTCCAAGCAGCTCTCAAGGAAACTCAGTTTTCACACTCTATGCTTAGTGCCCTTTGTGTGCTTAGGACTGAAATGAAGCTTGCTGAGCAACCCACACAAACGAATGCTCCACATGCGGGTTTCACATGCCACCAACTCCACATTCTCAGGCAACTTCAGCGCCACAGCCGTTTTCAGATAGCCCTCAATGCAAAGGCTCTAGACGCAAATATTGGTGTGAGAGCTAATTCAATCAAGGAAACACTGCATGTTGGTGAAGGGCATATTGAAGAAGGATCAGCCGAGAGGTTCTTGTGGGAGAACAACTCCATTTGGCTCACTAACTTCACACACCATCAGGCTTCCAAGCAGCTCTCAAGGAAACTCAGTTTTCACACTCTATGCTTAGTGCCCTTTGAGTGCATTATCTAGGAATGAACCTAGTAGAGCATCCCACACAAACGAATGCTCCACATGCGGGTTTCACATGCCACCAACTCCACATTCACAGGCAACTTCAGCGCCACAGCCGTTTTCAGATAGCCCTCAATGCAAAGGCTCTAGATGCAAATATTGGTGTGAGAGCTAATTCAATCAAGGAAACACTGCATGTTGGTGAAGGGCATATTGAAGAAGGATCAGCCGAGTGGTTCTTGTGGGAGAACAACTCCATTTGGCTCACTAACTTCACACACCATCAGGCTTCCAAGCAGCTCTCAAGGAAACTCAGTTTTCACACTCTATGCTTAGTGCCCTTTGAGTGCATTATCTAGGAATGAACCTAGTAGAGCATCAAACACAAAAGAATGCTCCACGTGCGGGTTTCACATGCCACCAACTCCACATTCACAGGCAACTTCAGCGCCACAGCCGTTTTCAGATAGCCCTCAATGCAAAGGCTCTAGACGCAAATATTGGTGTGAGAGGTAATTCAATCAAGGAAACACTGCATGTTGGTGAAGGGCATATTGAAGAAGGATCAGCCGAGTGGTTCTTGTGGGAGAACAACTCCATTTGGCTCACTAACTTCACACACCATCAGGCTTCCAAGCAGCTCTCAAGGAAACTCAGTTTTCACACTCTATGCTTAGTGCCCTTTCACTGCATTATCTAGGAATGAACCTGGTAGAGCATCCCACACAAACGAATGCTCCACATGCGGGTTTCACATGCCACAAACTCCACATTCTCAGGCAACTTCAGCGCCACAGCCGTTTTCAGATAGCCCTCAATGCAAAGGCTCTAGACGCAAATATTGGTGTGAGAGCTAATTCAATCAAGGAAACACTGCATGTTGGTGAAGGGCATATTGAAGAAGGATCAGCCGAGTGGTTCTTGTGGGAGAACAACTCCATTTGGCTCACTAACTTCACACACCATCAGGCTTCCAAGCAGCTCTCAAGGAAACTCAGTTTTCACACTCTATGTTTAGTGCCCTTTGAGTGCATTATCTAGGAATGAACCTAGTAGAGCATCCCACACAAAAGAATGCTCCACGTGCGGGTTTCACATGCCACCAACTCCACATTCACAGGCAACTTCAGCGCCACAGCCGTTTTCTAATAGCCCTCAATGCAAAGGCTCTAGACGCAAATATTGGTGTGACAGCTAATTCAATCAAGGAAACACTGCATGTTGGTGAAGGGCATATTGAAGAAGGATCAGCCGAGTGGTTCTTGTGGGAGAACAACTCCATTTGGCTCACTAACTTCACACACCATCAGGTTTCCAAGCAGCTCTCAAGGAAACTCAGTTTTCACACTCTATGCTTAGTGCCCTTTGTGTGCCTAGGACTGAAATGAAGCTTGGTGAGCATCCCACACAAACGAATGCTCCACATGCGGGTTTCACATGCCACCAACTCCACATTCACAGGCAACTTCAGCGCCACAGCCATTTTCAGATAGCCCTCAATGCAAAGGCTCTAGACGCAAATATTGGTGTGAGAGCTAATTCAATCAAGGAAACACTGCATGTTGGTGAAGGGCATATTGAAGAAGGATCAGCCGAGTGGTTCTTGTGGGAGAACAACTCCACTTGGCTCACTAACTTCACACACCATCAGGCTTCCAAGCAGCTCTCAAGGAAACTGTTTTCACACTCTATGCTTAGTGCCCTTTCACTGCATTATCTAGGAATGAACCTGGTAGAGCATCCCACACAAACGAATGCTCCACATGCGGGTTTCACATGCCACCAACTCCACATTCTCAGGCAACTTCAGCGCCACAGCCGTTTTCAGATAGCCCTCAATGCAAAGGCTCTAGACGCAAATATTGGTGTGAGAGCTAATTCAATCAAGGAAACACTGCATGTTGGTGAAGGGCATATTGAAGAAGGATCAGCCGAGAGGTTCTTGTGGGAGAACAACTCCATTTGGCTCACTAACTTCACACACCATCAGGCTTCCAAGCAGCTCTCAAGGAAACTCAGTTTTCACACTCTATGCTTAGTGCCCTTTGAGTGCATTATCTAGGAATGAACCTAGTAGAGCATCCCACACAAACGAATGCTCCACGTGCGGGTTTCACATGCCACCAACTCCACATTCACAGGCAACTTCAGCGCCACAGCCGTTTTCAGATAGCCCTCAATGCAAAGGCTCTAGATGCAAATATTGGTGTGAGAGCTAATTCAATCAAGGAAACACTGCATGTTGGTGAAGGGCATATTGAAGAAGGATCAGCCGAGTGGTTCTTGTGGGAGAACAACTCCATTTGGCTCACTAACTTCACACACCATCAGGCTTCCAAGCAGCTCTCAAGGAAACTCAGTTTTCACACTCTATGCTTAGTGCCCTTTGTGTGCTTAGGACTGAAATGAAGCTTGCTGAGCAACCCACACAAACGAATGCTCCACATGCGGGTTTCACATGCCACCAACTCCACATTCACAGGCAACTTCAGCGCCACAGCCGTTTTCAGATAGCCCTCAATGCAAAGGCTCTAGACGCAAATATTGGTGTGAGAGCTAATTCAATCAAGGAAACACTGCATGTTGGTGAAGGGCATATTGAAGAAGGATTAGCCAAGTGGTTCTTGTGGGAGAACAACTCCATTTGGCTCACTAACTTCACACACCATCAGGCTTCCAAGCAGCTCTCAAGGAAACTCAGTTTTCACACTCTATGCTTAGTGCCCTTTGAGTGCATTATCTAGGAATGAACCTAGTAGAGCATCTCACACAAACGAATGCTCCACGTGCGGGTTTCACATGCCACCAACTCCACATTCACAGGCAACTTCAGCGCCACAGCCGTTTTCAGATAGCCCTCAATGCAAAGGCTCTAGATGCAAATATTGGTGTGAGAGCTAATTCAATCAAGGAAACACTGCATGTTGGTGAAGGGCATATTGAAGAAGGATCAGCCGAGTGGTTCTTGTGGGAGAACAACTCCATTTGGCTCACTAACTTCACACACCATCAGGCTTCCAAGCAGCTCTCAAGGAAACTCAGTTTTCACACTCTATGCTTAGTGCCCTTTGAGTGCATTATCTAGGAATGAACCTAGTAGAGCATCAAACACAAAAGAATGCTCCACGTGCGGGTTTCACATGCCACCAACTCCACATTCACAGGCAACTTCAGCGCCACAGCCGTTTTCAGATAGCCCTCAATGCAAAGGCTCTAGACGCAAATATTGGTGTGAGAGGTAATTCAATCAAGGAAACACTGCATGTTGGTGAAGGGCATATTGAAGAAGGATCAGCCGAGTGGTTCTTGTGGGAGAACAACTCCATTTGGCTCACTAACTTCACACACCATCAGGCTTCCAAGCAGCTCTCAAGGAAACTCAGTTTTCACACTCTATGCTTAGTGCCCTTTGTGTGCTTAGGACTGAAATGAAGCTTGCTCAGCAACCCACACAAACGAATGCTCCACATGCGGGTTTCACATGCCACCAACTCCACATTCACAGGCAACTTCAGCGCCACAGCCGTTTTCAGATAGCCCTCAATGCAAAGGCTCTAGACGCAAATATTGGTGTGAGAGCTAATTCAATCAAGGAAACACTGCATGTTGGTGAAGGGCATATTGAAGAAGGATTAGCCAAGTGGTTCTTGTGGGAGAACAACTCCATTTGGCTCACTAACTTCACACACCATCAGGCTTCCAAGCAGCTCTCAAGGAAACTCAGTTTTCACACTCTATGCTTAGTGCCCTTTGAGTGCATTATCTAGGAATGAACCTAGTAGAGCATCCCACACAAACGAATGCTCCACGTGCGGGTTTCACATGCCACCAACTCCACATTCACAGGCAACTTCAGCGCCACAGCCGTTTTCAGATAGCCCTCAATGCAAAGGCTCTAGACGCAAATATTGGTGTGAGAGATAATTCAATCAAGGAAACACTGCATGTTGGTGAAGGGCATATTGAAGAAGGATCAGCCGAGTGGTTCTTGTGGGAGAACAACTCCATTTGGCTCACTAACTTCACACACCATGAGGCTTCCAAGCAGCTCTCAAGGAAACTCAGTTTTCACACTCTATGCTTAGTGCCCTTTGAGTGCATTATCAAGGAATGAACCTGGTAGAGCATCCCACACAAAAGAATGCTCCACATGCGGGTTTCACATGCCACCAACTCCACATTCACAGGCAACTTCAGCGCCACAGCCGTTTTCAGATAGCCCTCAATGCAAAGGCTCTAGACGCAAATATTGGTGTGAGAGCTAATTCAATCAAGGAAACACTGCATGTTGGTGAAGGGCATATTGAAGAAGGATCAGCCGAGTGGTTCTTGTGGGAGAACAACTCCATTTGGCTCACTAACTTCACACACCATCAGGCTTCCAAGCAGCTCTCAAGGAAACTCAGTTTTCACACTCTATGCTTAGTGCCCTTTCACTGCATTATCTAGGAATGAACCTGGTAGAGCATCCCACACAAACGAATGCTCCACATGCGGGTTTCACATGCCACAAACTCCACATTCTCAGGCAACTTCAGCGCCACAGCCGTTTTCAGATAGCCCTCAATGCAAAGGCTCTAGACGCAAATATTGGTGTGAGAGCTAATTCAATCAAGGAAACACTGCATGTTGGTGAAGGGCATATTGAAGAAGGATCAGCCGAGTGGTTCTTGTGGGAGAACAACTCCATTTGGCTCACTAACTTCACACACCATCAGGCTTCCAAGCAGCTCTCAAGGAAACTCAGTTTTCACACTCTATGTTTAGTGCCCTTTGAGTGCATTATCTAGGAATGAACCTAGTAGAGCATCCCACACAAAAGAATGCTCCACGTGCGGGTTTCACATGCCACCAACTCCACATTCACAGGCAACTTCAGCGCCACAGCCGTTTTCAGATAGCCCTCAATGCAAAGGCTCTAGACGCAAATATTGGTGTGAGAGCTAATTCAATCAAGGAAACACTGCATGTTGGTGAAGGGCATATTGAAGAAGGATCAGCCGAGTGGTTCTTGTGGGAGAACAACTCCATTTGGCTCACTAACTTCACACACCATCAGGTTTCCAAGCAGCTCTCAAGGAAACTCAGTTTTCACACTCTATGCTTAGTGCCCTTTGTGTGCCTAGGACTGAAATGAAGCTTGGTGAGCATCCCACACAAACGAATGCTCCACATGCGGGTTTCACATGCCACCAACTCCACATTCACAGGCAACTTCAGCGCCACAGCCGTTTTCAGATAGCCCTCAATGCAAAGGCTCTAGACGCAAATATTGGTGTGAGAGCTAATTCAATCAAGGAAACACTGCATGTTGGTGAAGGGCATATTGAAGAAGGATCAGCCGAGTGGTTCTTGTGGGAGAACAACTCCATTTGGCTCACTAACTTCACACACCATGAGGCTTCCAAGCAGCTCTCAAGGAAACTCAGTTTTCACACTCTATGCTTAGTGCCCTTTGAGTGCATTATCAAGGAATGAACCTGGTAGAGCATCCCACACAAAAGAATGCTCCACATGCGGGTTTCACATGCCACCAACTCCACATTCACAGGCAACTTCAGCGCCACAGCCGTTTTCAGATAGCCCTCAATGCAAAGGCTCTAGACGCAAATATTGGTGTGAGAGCTAATTCAATCAAGGAAACACTGCATGTTGGTGAAGGGCATATTGAAGAAGGATCAGCCGAGTGGTTCTTGTGGGAGAACAACTCCATTTGGCTCACTAACTTCACACACCATCAGGCTTCCAAGCAGCTCTCAAGGAAACTCAGTTTTCACACTCTATGCTTAGTGCCCTTTCACTGCATTATCTAGGAATGAACCTGGTAGAGCATCCCACACAAACGAATGCTCCACATGCGGGTTTCACATGCCACAAACTCCACATTCTCAGGCAACTTCAGCGCCACAGCCGTTTTCAGATAGCCCTCAATGCAAAGGCTCTAGACGCAAATATTGGTGTGAGAGCTAATTCAATCAAGGAAACACTGCATGTTGGTGAAGGGCATATTGAAGAAGGATTACAAGAACCGAGTGGTTCTTGTGGGAGAACAACTCCATTTGGCTCACTAACTTCACACACCATCAGGCTTCCAAGCAGCTCTCAAGGAAACTCAGTTTTCACACTCTATGTTTAGTGCCCTTTGAGTGCATTATCTAGGAATGAACCTAGTAGAGCATCCCACACAAAAGAATGCTCCACGTGCGGGTTTCACATGCCACCAACTCCACATTCACAGGCAACTTCAGCGCCACAGCCGTTTTCAGATAGCCCTCAATGCAAAGGCTCTAGACGCAAATATTGGTGTGAGAGCTAATTCAATCAAGGAAACACTGCATGTTGGTGAAGGGCATATTGAAGAAGGATCAGCCGAGTGGTTCTTGTGGGAGAACAACTCCATTTGGCTCACTAACTTCCACACACCATCAGGTTTCCAAGCAGCTCTCAAGGAAACTCAGTTTTCACACTCTATGCTTAGTGCCCTTTGTGTGCCTAGGACTGAAATGAAGCTTGGTGAGCATCCCACACAAACGAATGCTCCACATGCGGGTTTCACATGCCACCAACTCCACATTCACAGGCAACTTCAGCGCCACAGCCATTTTCAGATAGCCCTCAATGCAAAGGCTCTAGACGCAAATATTGGTGTGAGAGCTAATTCAATCAAGGAAACACTGCATGTTGGTGAAGGGCATATTGAAGAAGGATCAGCCGAGTGGTTCTTGTGGGAGAACAACTCCACTTGGCTCACTAACTTCACACACCATCAGGCTTCCAAGCAGCTCTCAAGGAAACTGTTTTCACACTCTATGCTTAGTGCCCTTTCACTGCATTATCTAGGGAATGAACCTGGTAGAGCATCCCACACAAACGAATGCTCCACATGCGGGTTTCACATGCCACCAACTCCACATTCTCAGGCAACTTCAGCGCCACAGCCGTTTTCAGATAGCCCTCAATGCAAAGGCTCTAGACGCAAATATTGGTGTGAGAGCTAATTCAATCAAGGAAACACTGCATGTTGGTGAAGGGCATATTGAAGAAGGATCAGCCGAGAGGTTCTTGTGGGAGAACAACTCCATTTGGCTCACTAACTTCACACACCATCAGGCTTCCAAGCAGCTCTCAAGGAAACTCAGTTTTCACACTCTATGCTTAGTGCCCTTTGAGTGCAATTATCTAGGAATGAACCTAGTAGAGCATCCCACACAAACGAATGCTCCACGTGCGGGTTTCACATGCCACCAACTCCACATTCACAGGCAACTTCAGCGCCACAGCCGTTTTCAGATAGCCCTCAATGCAAAGGCTCTAGATGCAAATATTGGTGTGAGAGCTAATTCAATCAAGGAAACACTGCATGTTGGTGAAGGGCATATTGAAGAAGGATCAGCCGAGTGGTTCTTGTGGGAGAACAACTCCATTTGGCTCACTAACTTCACACACCATCAGGCTTCCAAGCAGCTCTCAAGGAAACTCAGTTTTCACACTCTATGCTTAGTGCCCTTTGTGTGCTTAGGACTGAAATGAAGTTTGCTGAGCAACCCACACAAACGAATGCTCCACATGCGGGTTTCACATGCCACCAACTCCACATTCACAGGCAACTTCAAGCGCCACAGCCGTTTTCAGATAGCCCTCAATGCAAAGGCTCTAGACGCAAATATTGGTGTGAGAGCTAATTCAATCAAGGAAACACTGCATGTTGGTGAAGGGCATATTGAAGAAGGATTAGCCAAGTGGTTCTTGTGGGAGAACAACTCCATTTGGCTCACTAACTTCACACACCATCAGGCTTCCAAGCAGCTCTCAAGGAAACTCAGTTTTCACACTCTATGCTTAGTGCCCTTTGAGTGCATTATCTAGGAATGAACCTAGTAGAGCATCCCACACAAACGAATGCTCCACGTGCGGGTTTCACATGCCACCAACTCCACATTCACAGGCAACTTCAGCGCCACAGCCGTTTTCAGATAGCCCTCAATGCAAAGGCTCTAGACGCAAATATTGGTGTGAGAGCTAATTCAATCAAGGAAACACTGCATGTTGGTGAAGGGCATATTGAAGAAGGATCAGCCGAGTGGTTCTTGTGGGAGAACAACTCCATTTGGCTCACTAACTTCACACACCATCAGGCTTCCAAGCAGCTCTCAAGGAAACTCAGTTTTCACACTCTATGCTTAGTGCCCTTTCACTGCATTATCTAGGAATGAACCTGGTAGAGCATCCCACACAAACGAATGCTCCACATGCGGGTTTCACATGCCACAAAACTCCACATTCTCAGGCAACTTCAGCGCCACAGCCGTTTTCAGATAGCCCTCAATGCAAAGGCTCTAGACGCAAATATTGGTGTGAGAGCTAATTCAATCAAGGAAACTCTGCATGTTGGTGAAGGGCATATTGAAGAAGGATCAGCCGAGTGGTTCTTGTGGGGAGAACAACTCCATTTGGCTCACTAACTTCACACACCATCAGGCTTCCAAGCAGCTCTCAAGGAAACTCAGTTTTCACACTCTATGCTTAGTGCCCTTTCACTGCATTATCTAGGAATGAACCTGGTAGAGCATCCCACACAAACGAATGCTCCACATGCGGGGTTTCACATGCCACAAACTCCACATTCTCAGGCAACTTCAGCGCCACAGCCGTTTTCAGATAGCCCTCAATGCAAAGGCTCTAGACGCAAATATTGGTGTGAGAGCTAATTCAATCAAGGAAACTCTGCATGTTGGTGAAGGGCATATTGAAGAAGGATCAGACGAGTGGTCTCTTGTGGGAGAACAACTCCATTTGGCTCACTAACTTCACACACCATCAGGCTTCCAAGCAGCTCTCAAGGAAACTCAGTTTTCACACTCTATGTTTACTGCCCTTTGAGTGCATTATCTAGGAATGAACCTAGTAGAGCATCCCACACAAAAGAATGCTCCACGTGCGGGTTTCACATGCCACCAACTCCACATTCACAGGCAACTTCAGCGCCACAGCCGTTTTTCAGATAGCCCTCAATGCAAAGGCTCTAGACGCAAATATTGGTGTGACAGCTAATTCAATCAAGGAAACACTGCATGTTGGTGAAGGGCATATTGAAGAAGGATCAGCCGAGTGGTTCTTGTGGGAGAACAACTCCATTTGGCTCACTAACTTCACACACCATCAGGTTTCCAAGCAGCTCTCAAGGAAACTCAGTTTTCACACTCTATGCTTTGTGCCCTTTGAGTGCGTAGTACTGAAATGAAGCTTGGTGAGCATCCCACACAAACGAATGCTCCACATGCGGGTTTCACATGCCACCAACTCCACATTCACAGGCAACTTCAGCGCCACAGCCGTTTTCAGATAGCCCTCAATGCAAAGGCTCTAGACGCAAATATTGCTGTGAGAGCTAATTCAATCAAGGAAACACTGCATGTTGGTGAAGGGCATATTGAAGAAGGATCAGCCGAGTGGATCTTGTGGGAGAACAACTCCACTTGGCTCACTAACTTCACACACCATCAGGCTTCCAAGCAGCTCTCAAGGAAACTGTTTTCACACTCTATGCTTAGTGCCCTTTCACTGCATTATCTAGGAATGAACCTGGTAGAGCATCCCACACAAACGAATGCTCCACATGCGGGTTTCACATGCCACCAACTCCACATTCTCAGGCAACTTCAGCGCCACAGCCGTTTTCAGATAGCCCTCAATGCAAAGGCTCTAGACGCAAATATTGGTGTGAGAGCTAATTCAATCAAGGAAACACTGCATGTTGGTGAAGGGCATATTGAAGAAGGATCAGCCGAGAGGTTCTTGTGGGAGAACAACTCCATTTGGCTCACTAACTTCACACACCATCAGGCTTCCAAGCAGCTCTCAAGGAAACTCAGTTTTCACACTCTATGCTTAGTGCCCTTTGAGTGCATTATCTAGGAATGAACCTAGTAGAGCATCCCACACAAACGAATGCTCCACGTGCGGGTTTCACATGCCACCAACTCCACATTCACAGGCAACTTCAGCGCCACAGCCGTTTTCAGATAGCCCTCAATGCAAAGGCTCTAGATGCAAATATTGGTGTGAGAGCTAATTCAATCAAGGAAACACTGCATGTTGGTGAAGGGCATATTGAAGAAGGATCAGCCGAGTGGTTCTTGTGGGAGAACAACTCCATTTGGCTCACTAACTTCACACACCATCAGGCTTCCAAGCAGCTCTCAAGGAAACTCAGTTTTCACACTCTATGCTTAGTGCCCTTTGAGTGCATTATCTAGGAATGAACCTAGTAGAGCATCCCACACAAAAGAATGCTCCACGTGCGGGTTTCACATGCCACCAACTCCACATTCACAGGCAACTTCAGCGCCACAGCCGTTTTCAGATAGCCCTCAATGCAAAGGCTCTAGACGCAAATATTGGTGTGAGAGGTAATTCAATCAAGGAAACACTGCATGTTGGTGAAGGGCATATTGAAGAAGGATCAGCCGAGTGGTTCTTGTGGGAGAACAACTCCATTTGGCTCACTAACTTCACACACCATAAGGCTTCCAAGCAGCTCTCAAGGAAACTCAGTTTTCACACTCTATGCTTAGTGCCCTTTGTGTGCTTAGGACTGAAATGAAGCTTGCTGAGCAACCCACACAAACGAATGCTCCACATGCGGGTTTCACATGCCACCAACTCCACATTCACAGGCAACTTCAGCGCCACAGCCGTTTTCAGATAGCCCTCAATGCAAAGGCTCTAGACGCAAATATTGGTGTGAGAGCTAATTCAATCAAGGAAACACTGCATGTTGGTGAAGGGCATATTGAAGAAGGATTAGCCAAGTGGTTCTTGTGGGAGAACAACTCCATTTGGCTCACTAACTTCACACACCATCAGGCTTCCAAGCAGCTCTCAAGGAAACTCAGTTTTCACACTCTATGCTTAGTGCCCTTTCACTGCATTATGTAGGAATGAACCTAGTAGAGCATCCCACACAAACGAATGCTCCACATGCGGGTTTCACATGCCACCAACTCCACATTCACAGGCAACTTCAGCGCCACAGCCGTTTTCAGATAGCCCTCAATGCAAAGGCTCTAGACGCAAATATTGGTGTGAGAGCTAATTCAATCAAGGAAACACTGCATGTTGGTGAAGGGCATATTGAAGAAGGATCAGCCGAGTGGTTCTTGTGGGAGAACAACTCCATTTGGCTCACTAACTTCACACACCATGAGGCTTCCAAGCAGCTCTCAAGGAAACTCAGTTTTCACACTCTATGCTTTGTGCCCTTTGAGTGCATTATCTAGGAATGAACCTGGTAGAGCATCCCACACAAACGAATGCTCCACATGCGGGTTTCACATGCCACCAACTCCACATTCACAGGCAACTTCAGCGCCACAGCCGTTTTCAGATAGCCCTCAATGCAAAGGCTGTAGACGCAAATATTGGTGTGAGAGCTAATTCAATCAAGGAAACACTGCATGTTGGTGAAGGGCATATTGAAGAAGGATCAGCCGAGTGGATCTTGTGGGAGAACAACTCCACTTGGCTCACTAACTTCACACACCATCAGGCTTCCAAGCAGCTCTCAAGGAAACTGTTTTCACACACTATGCTTAGTGCCCTTTCACTGCATTATCTAGGAATGAACCAGGTAGAGCATCCCACACAAACGAATGCTCCACATGCGGGTTTCACATGCCACCAACTCCACATTCTCAGGCAACTTCAGCGCCACAGCCGTTTTCAGATAGCCCTCAATGCAAAGGCTCTAGACGCAAATATTGGTGTGAGAGCTAATTCAATCAAGGAAACACTGCATGTTGGTGAAGGGCATATTGAAGAAGGATTAGCCAAGTGGTTCTTGTGGGAGAACAACTCCATTTGGCTCACTAACTTCACACACCATCAGGCTTCCAAGCAGCTCTCAAGGAAACTCAGTTTTCACACTCTATGCTTTGTGCCCTTTGAGTGCATTATCTAGGAATGAACCTAGTAGAGCATCCCACACAAACGAATGCTCCACGTGCTGGTTTCACATGCCACCAACTCCACATTCACAGGCAACTTCAGCGCCACAGCCGTTTTCAGATAGCCCTCAATGCAAAGGCTCTAGATGCAAATATTGGTGTGAGAGCTAATTCAATCAAGGAAACACTGCATGTTGGTGAAGGGCATATTGAAGAAGGATCAGCCGAGTGGTTCTTGTGGGAGAACAACTCCATTTGGCTCACTAACTTCACACACCATCAGGCTTCCAAGCAGCTCTCAAGGAAACTCAGTTTTCACACTCTATGCTTAGTGCCCTTTCACTGCATTATCTAGGAATGAACCTGGTAGAGCATCCCACACAAACGAATGCTCCACATGCGGGTTTCACATGCCACCAACTCCACATTCTCAGGCAACTTCAGCGCCACAGCCGTTTTCAGATAGCCCTCAATGCAAAGGCTCTAGACGCAAATATTGGTGTGAGAGCTAATTCAATCAAGGAAACACTGCATGTTGGTGAAGGGCATATTGAAGAAGGATCAGCCGAGTGGTTCTTGTGGGAGAACAACTCCATTTGGCTCACTAACTTCACACACCATCAGGCTTCCAAGCAGCTCTCAAGGAAACTCAGTTTTCACACTCTATGCTTAGTGCCCTTTGTGTGCCTAGGACTGAAATGAAGCTTGCTGAGCATCCCACACAAACGAATGCTCCACATGCGGATTTCACATGCCACCAACTCCACATTCACAGGCAACTTCAGCACCACAGCCGTTTTCAGATAGCCCTCAATGCAAAGGCTCTAGACGCAAATATTGGTGTGAGAGCTAATTCAATCAAGGAAACACTGCATGTTGGTGAAGGGCATATTGAAGAAGGATCAGGCGAGTGGTTCTTGTGGGAGAACAACTCCATTTGGCTCACTAACTTCACACACCATCAGGCTTCCAAGCAGCTCTCAAGGAAACTCAGTTTTCACACTCTATGCTTAGTGCCATTTCACTGCATTATCTAGGAATGAACCTAGTAGAGCATCCCACACAAACGAATGCTCCACATGCGGGTTTCATATGCAAGCAACTCCACATTCACAGGCAACTTCAGCGCCACAGCCGTTTTCAGATAGCCCTCAATGCAAAGGCTCTAGACGCAAATATTGGTGTGAGAGCTAATTCAATCAAGGAAACACTGCATGTTGGTGAAGGGCTTATTGAAGAAGGATTAGCCAAGTGGTTCTTGTGGGAGAACAACTCCATTTGGCTCACTAACTTCACACACCATCAGGCTTCCAAGCAGCTCTCAAGGAAACTCATTTTTCACACTCTATGCTTAGTGCCCTTTGAGTGCATTATCTAGGAATGAACCTGGTAGAGCATCCCACACAAACGAATGCTCCACATGCGGGTTTCACATGCCACCAACTCCACATTCTCAGGCAACTTCAGCGCCACAGCCGTTTTCAGATAGCCCTCAATGCAAAGGCTCTAGACGCAAATATTGGTGTGAGAGCTAATTCAATCAAGGAAACACTGCATGTTGGTGAAGGGCATATTGAAGAAGGATCAGCCGAGTGGTTCTTGTGGGAGAACAACTCCATTTGGCTCACTAACTTCACACACCATCAGGCTTCCAAGCAGCTCTCAAGGAAACTCAGTTTTCACACTCTATGCTTAGTGCGCTTTGAGTGCATTATCTAGGAATGAACCTAGTAGAGCATCCCACACAAACGAATGCTCCACATGCGGGTTTCACATGCCACCAACTCCACATTCACAGGCAACTTCAGCGCCACAGCCGTTTTCAGATAGCTCTCAATGCAAAGGCTCTAGATGCAAATATTGGTGTGAGAGCTAATTCAATCAAGGAAACACTGCATGTTGGTGAAGGGCATATTGAAGAAGGATCAGCCGAGAGGTTCTTGTGGGAGAACAACTCCATTTGGCTCACTAACTTCACACACCATCAGGCTTCCAAGCAGCTCTCAAGGAAACTCAGTTTTCACACTCTATGCTTAGTGCCCTTTGAGTGCATTATCTAGGAATGAACCTGGTAGAGCATCCCACACAAACGAATGCTCCACGTGCGGGTTTCACATGCCTTCAACTCCACATTCACAGGCAACTTCAGCGCCACAGCCGTTTTCAGATAGCCCTCAATGCAAAGGCTCTAGACGCAAATATTGGTGTGAGAGCTAATTCAATCAAGGAAATACTGCATGTTGGTGAAGGGCATATTGAAGAAGGATCAGCCGAGTGGTTCTTGTGGGAGAACAACTCCATTTGGCTCACTAACTTCACACACCATCAGGCTTCCAAGCAGCTCTCAAGGAAACTCAGTTTTCACACTCTATGCTTTGTGCCCTTTGAGTGCGTAGTACTGAAATGAAGCTTGCTGAGCATCCCACACAAACGAATGCTCCACATGCGGGTTTCACATGCCACCAACTCCACATTCACAGGCAACTTCAGCGCCACAGCCGTTTTCAGATAGCCCTCAATGCAAAGGCTCTAGACGCAAATATTGGTGTGAGAGCTAATTCAATCAAGGAAACACTGCATGTTGGTGAAGGGCATATTGAAGAAGGATCAGCCGAGTGGTTCTTGTGGGAGAACAACTCCATTTGGCTCACTAACTTCACACACCATCAGGCTTCCAAGCAGCTCTCAAGGAAACTCAGTTTTCACACTCTATGCTTAGTGCCCTTTGAGTGCCTAGGACTGAAATGAAGCTTGCTGAGCATCCCATACAAACGAATGCTCCACATGCGGGTTTCACATGCCACCAACTCCACATTCACAGGCAACTTCAGCGCCACAGCCATTTTCAGATAGCCCTCAATGCAAAGGCTCTAGATGCAAATATTGGTGTGAGAGCTAATTCAATCAAGGAAACACTGCATGTTGGTGAAGGGCATATTGAAGAAGGATCAGCCGAGTGGTTCTTGTGGGAGAACAACTCCATTTGGCTCACTAACTTCACACACCATCAGGTTTCCAAGCAGCTCTCAAGGAAATTCAGATTTCACACTCTACGCTTAGTGCCCTTTGTGTGCCTAGGACTGAAATGAAGCTTGGTGAGCATCCCACACAAACGAATGCTCCACGTGCGGGTTTCACATGCAAGCAACTCCACATTCACAGGCAACTTCAGCGCCACAGCCGTTTTCAGATAGCCCTCAATGCAAAGGCTCTAGACGCAAATATTGGTGTGAGAGCTAATTCAATCAAGGAAACACTGCATGTTGGTGAAGGGCATATTGAAGAAGGATTAGCCAAGTGGTTCTTGTGGGAGAACAACTCCATTTGGCTCACTAACTTCACACACCATCAGGCTTCCAAGCAGCTCTCAAGGAAACTCATTTTTCACACTCTATGCTTTGTGCCCTTTGAGTGCATTATCTAGGAATGAACCTGGTAGAGCATCCCACACAAACGAATGCTCCACATGCGGGTTTCACATGCCACCAACTCCACATTCTCAGGCAACTTCAGCGCCACAGCCGTTTTCAGATAGCCCTCAATGCAAAGGCTCTAGACGCAAATATTGGTGTGAGAGCTAATTCAATCAAGGAAACACTGCATGTTGGTGAAGGGCATATTGAAGAAGGATCAGCCGAGTGGTTCTTGTGGGAGAACAACTCCATTTGGCTCACTAACTTCACACACCATCAGGCTTCCAAGCAGCTCTCAAGGAAACTCAGTTTTCACACTCTATGCTTAGTGCGCTTTGAGTGCATTATCTAGGAATGAACCTAGTAGAGCATCCCACACAAACGAATGCTCCACATGCGGGTTTCACATGCCACCAACTCCACATTCACAGGCAACTTCAGCGCCACAGCCGTTTTCAGATAGCTCTCAATGCAAAGGCTCTAGATGCAAATATTGGTGTGAGAGCTAATTCAATCAAGGAAACACTGCATGTTGGTGAAGGGCATATTGAAGAAGGATCAGCCGAGTGGTTCTTGTGGGAGAACAACTCCATTTGGCTCACTAACTTCACACACCATCAGGCTTCCAAGCAGCTCTCAAGGAAACTCAGTTTTCACACTCTATGCTTAGTGCCCTTTGAGTGCCTAGGACTGAAATGAAGCTTGCTGAGCATCCCACACAAACGAATGCTCCACATGCGGGTTTCACATGCCACCAACTCCACATTCACAGGCAACTTCAGCGCCACAACCATTTTCAGATAGCCCTCAATGCAAAGGCTCTAGACGCAAATATTGGTGTGAGAGCTAATTCAATCAAGGAAACACTGCATGTTGGTGAAGGGCATATTGAAGAAGGATCAGCCGAGTGGTTCTTGTGGGAGAACAACTCCATTTGGCTCACTAACTTCACACAGCATCAGGCTTCCAAGCAGCTCTCAAGGAAACTCAGTTTTCACACTCTATGCTTTGTGCCCTTTGAGTGCGTAGTACTGAAATGAAGCTTGCTGAGCATCCCACACAAACGAATGCTCCACATGCGGGTTTCACATGCCACCAACTCCACATTCACAGGCAACTTCAGCGCCACAGCCGTTTTCAGATAGCCCTCAATGCAAAGGCTCTAGACGCAAATATTGGTGTGAGAGCTAATTCAATCAAGGAAACACTGCATGTTGGTGAAGGGCATATTGAAGAAGGATAAGCCGAGTGGTTCGTGTGGGAGAACAACTCCATTTGGCTCACTAACTTCACACACCATCAGGCTTCCAAGCAGCTCTCAAGGAAACTCAGTTTTCACACTCTATGCTTAGTGCCCTTTGAGTGCATTATCTAGGAATGAACCTGGTAGAGCATCCCACACAAAAGAATGCTCCACGTGCGGGTTTCACATGCCACCAACTCCACATTCACAGGCAACTTCAGCACCACAGCCGTTTTCAGATAGCCCTCAATGCAAAGGCTCTAGACGCAAATATTGGTGTGAGAGCTAATTCAATCAAGGAAACACTGCATGTTGGTGAAGGGCATATTGAAGAAGGATCAGCCGAGTGGTTCTTGTGGGAGAACAACTCCATTTGGCTCACTAACTTCACACACCATCAGGCTTCCAAGCAGCTCTCAAGGAAACTCAGTTTTCACACTCTATGCTTAGTGCCCTTTCACTGCATTATCTAGGAATGAACCTGGTAGAGCATCCCACACAAACGAATGCTCCACGTGCGGGTTTCACATGCCACCAACTCCACATTCACAGGCAACTTCAGCGCCACAGCCATTTTCAGATAGCCCTCAATGCAAAGGCTCTAGGCACAAATATTGGTGTGAGAGCTAATTCAATCAAGGAAACACTGCATGTTGGTGAAGGGCATATTGAAGAAGGATCAGCCGAGTGGTTCTTGTGGGAGAACAACTCCATTTGGCTCACTAACTTCACACACCATCAGGCTTCCAAGCAGCTCTCAAGGAAATTCAGTTTTCACACTCTATGCTTAGTGCCCTTTGAGTGCGTAGTACTGAAATGAAGCTTGCTGAGCATCCCACACAAACGAATGCTCCACATGCGGGTTTCACATGCCACCACCTCCACATTCCCAGGCAACTTCAGCGCCACAGCCGTTTTCAGATAGCCCTCAATGCAAAGGCTCTAGACGCAAATATTGGTGTGAGAGCTAATTCAATCAAGGAAACACTGCATGTTGGTGAAGGGCATATTGAAGAAGGATTAGCCGAGTGGTTCTTGTGGGAGAACAACTCCATTTGGCTCACTAACTTCACACACCATCAGGCTTCCAAGCAGCTCTCAAGGAAACTCATTTTTCACACTCTATGCTTTGTGCCCTTTGAGTGCATTATCTAGGAATGAACCTGGTAGAGCATCCCACACAAACGAATGCTCCACATGCGGGTTTCACATGCCACCAACTCCACATTCACAGGCAACTTCAGCGCCACAGCCGTTTTCAGATAGCCCTCAATGCAAAGGCTCTAGACGCAAATATTGGTGTGAGAGCTAATTCAATCAAGGAAACACTGCATGTTGGTGAAGGGCATATTGAAGAAGGATCAGCCGAGTGGTTCTTGTGGGAGAACAACTCCATTTGGCTCACTAACTTCACACAGCATCAGGCTTCCAAGCAGCTCTCAAGGAAACTCAGTTTTCACACTCTATGCTTAGTGCGCTTTGAGTGCATTATCTAGGAATGAACCTAGTAGAGCATCCCACACAAACGAATGCTCCACATGCGGGTTTCACATGCCACCAACTCCACATTCACAGGCAACTTCAGCGCCACAGCCGTTTTCAGATAGCTCTCAATGCAAAGGCTCTAGATGCAAATATTGGTGTGAGAGCTAATTCAATCAAGGAAACACTGCATGTTGGTGAAGGGCATATTGAAGAAGGATCAGCCGAGAGGTTCTTGTGGGAGAACAACTCCATTTGGCTCACTAACTTCACACACCATCAGGCTTCCAAGCAGCTCTCAAGGAAACTCAGTTTTCACACTCTATGCTTAGTGCCCTTTGAGTGCATTATCTAGGAATGAACCTAGTAGAGCATCCCACACAAACGAATGCTCCACGTGCGGGTTTCACATGCCTTCAACTCCACATTCACAGGCAACTTCAGCGCCACAGCCGTTTTCAGATAGCCCTCAATGCAAAGGCTCTAGACGCAAATATTGGTGAGAGAGCTAATTCAATCAAGGAAACACTGCATGTTGGTGAAGGGCATATTGAAGAAGGATCAGCCGAGTGGTTCTTGTGGGAGAACAACTCCATTTGGCTCACTAACTTCACACACCATCAGGCTTCCAAGCAGCTCTCAAGGAAACTCAGTTTTCACACTCTATGCTTTGTGCCCTTTGAGTGCGTAGTACTGAAATGAAGCTTGCTGAGCATCCCACACAAACGAATGCTCCACATGCGGGTTTCACATGCAAGCAACTCCACATTCACAGGCAACTTCAGCGCCACAGCCGTTTTCAGATAGCCCTCAATGCAAAGGCTCTAGACGCAAATATTGGTGTGAGAGCTAATTCAATCAAGGAAACACTGCATGTTGGTGAAGGGCATATTGAAGAAGGATCAGCCGAGTGGTTCTTGTGGGAGAACAACTCCATTTGGCTCACTAACTTCACACACCATCAGGCTTCCAAGCAGCTCTCAAGGAAACTCAGCTTTCACACTCTATGCTTAGTGCCCTTTGAGTGCCTAGGACTGAAACGAAGCTTGCTGAGCATCCCATACAAACGAATGCTCCACATGCGGGTTTCACATGCCACCAACTCCACATTCACAGGCAACTTCAGCGCCACAGCCATTTTCAGATAGCCCTCAATGCAAAGGCTCTAGATGCAAATATTGGTGTGAGAGCTAATTCAATCAAGGAAACACTGCATGTTGGTGAAGGGCATATTGAAGAAGGATCAGCCGAGTGGTTCTTGTGGGAGAACAACTCCATTTGGCTCACTAACTTCACACACCATCAGGTTTCCAAGCAGCTCTCAAGGAAATTCAGATTTCACACTCTACGCTTAGTGCCCTTTGTGTGCCTAGGACTGAAATGAAGCTTGGTGAGCATCCCACACAAACGAATGCTCCACATGCGGGTTTCACATGCCACCAACTCCACATTCACAGGCAACTTCAGCGCCACAGCCGTTTTCAGATAGCCCTCAATGCAAAGGCTCTAGACGCAAATATTGGTGTGAGAGCTAATTCAATCAAGGAAACACTGCATGTTGGTGAAGGGCATATTGAAGAAGGATTAGCCAAGTGGTTCTTGTGGGAGAACAACTCCATTTGGCTCACTAACTTCACACACCATCAGGCTTCCAAGCAGCTCTCAAGGAAACTCATTTTTCACACTCTATGCTTTGTGCCCTTTGAGTGCATTATCTAGGAATGAACCTGGTAGAGCATCCCACACAAACGAATGCTCCACATGCGGGTTTCACATGCCACCAACTCCACATTCTCAGGCAACTTCAGCGCCACAGCCGTTTTCAGATAGCCCTCAATGCAAAGGCTCTAGACGCAAATATTGGTGTGAGAGCTAATTCAATCAAGGAAACACTGCATGTTGGTGAAGGGCATATTGAAGAAGGATCAGCCGAGTGGTTCTTGTGGGAGAACAACTCCATTTGGCTCACTAACTTCACACAGCATCAGGCTTCCAAGCAGCTCTCAAGGAAACTCAGTTTTCACACTCTATGCTTAGTGCGCTTTGAGTGCATTATCTAGGAATGAACCTAGTAGAGCATCCCACACAAACGAATGCTCCACATGCGGGTTTCACATGCCACCAACTCCACATTCACAGGCAACTTCAGTGCCACAGCCATTTTCAGATAGCTCTCAATGCAAAGGCTCTAGATGCAAATATTGGTGTGAGAGCTAATTCAATCAAGGAAACACTGCATGTTGGTGAAGGGCATATTGAAGAAGGATCAGCCGAGAGGTTCTTGTGGGAGAACAACTCCATTTGGCTCACTAACTTCACACACCATCAGGCTTCCAAGCAGCTCTCAAGGAAACTCAGTTTTCACACTCTATGCTTAGTGCCCTTTGAGTGCATTATCTAGGAATGAACCTAGTAGAGCATCCCACACAAACGAATGCTCCACGTGCGGGTTTCACATGCCTTCAACTCCACATTCACAGGCAACTTCAGCGCCACAGCCGTTTTCAGATAGCCCTCAATGCAAAGGCTCTAGATGCAAATATTGGTGTGAGAGCTAATTCAATCAAGGAAACACTGCATGTTGGTGAAGGGCATATTGAAGAAGGATCAGCCGAGTGGTTCGTGGGAGAACAACTCCATTTGGCTCACTAACTTCACACACCATCAGGCTTCCAAGCAGCTCTCAAGGAAACTCAGTTTTCACACTCTATGCTTAGTGCCCTTTGAGTGCCTAGGACTGAAATGAAGCTTGCTGAGCATCCCACACAAACGAATGCTCCACATGCGGGTTTCACATGCCACCAACTCCACATTCACAGGCAACTTCAGCGCCACAACCATTTTCAGATAGCCCTCAATGCAAAGGCTCTAGACGCAAATATTGGTGTGAGAGCTAATTCAATCAAGGAAACACTGCATGTTGGTGAAGGGCATATTGAAGAAGGATCAGCCGAGTGGTTCTTGTGGGAGAACAACTCCATTTGGCTCACTAACTTCACACACCATCAGGCTTCCAAGCAGCTCTCAAGGAAACTCAGTTTTCACACTCTATGCTTAGTGCCCTTTGAGTGCATTATCTAGGAATGAACCTGGTAGAGCATCCCACACAAAAGAATGCTCCACGTGCGGGTTTCACATGCCACCAACTCCACATTCACAGGCAACTTCAGCACCACAGCCGTTTTCAGATAGCCCTCAATGCAAAGGCTCTAGACGCAAATATTGGTGTGAGAGCTAATTCAATCAAGGAAACACTGCATGTTGGTGAAGGGCATATTGAAGAAGGATCAGCCGAGTGGTTCTTGTGGGAGAACAACTCCATTTGCCTCACTAACTTCACACACCATCAGGCTTCCAAGCAGCTCTCAAGGAAACTCAGTTTTCACACTCTATGCTTAGTGCCCTTTGAGTGCCTAGGACTGAAATGAAGCTTGCTGAGCATCCCACACAAACGAATGCTCCACATGCGGGTTTCACATGCAAGCAACTCCACATTCACAGGCAACTTCAGCGCCACAGCCGTTTTCAGATAGCCCTCAATGCAAAGGCTCTAGACGCAAATATTGGTGTGAGAGCTAATTCAATCAAGGAAACACTGCATGTTGGTGAAGGGCATATTGAAGAAGGATCAGCCGAGTGGTTCTTGTGGGAGAACAACTCCATTTGGCTCACTAACTTCACACACCATCAGGCTTCCAAGCAGCTCTCAAGGAAACTCAGTTTTCACACTCTAGGCTTAGTGCCCTTTCACTGCATTATCTAGGAATGAACCTGGTAGAGCATCCCACACAAACGAATGCTCCACATGCGGGTTTCACATGCCACCAACTCCACATTCTCAGACAACTTCAGCGCCACAGCCGTTTTCAGATAGCCCTCAATGCACAGGCTCTAGACGCAAATATTGGTGTGAGAGCTAATTCAATCAAGGAAACACTGCATGTTGGTGAAGGGCATATTGAAGAAGGATCAGCCGAGTGGTTCTTGTGGGAGAACAACTCCATTTGGCTCACTAACTTCACACACCATCAGGTTTCCAAGCAGCTCTCAAGGAAATTCAGATTTCACACTCTACGCTTAGTGCCCTTTGTGTGCCTAGGACTGAAATGAAGCTTGCTGAGCATCCCACACAAACGAATGCTCCACATGCGGGTTTCACATGCAAGCAACTCCACATTCACAGGCAACTTCAGCGCCACAGCCGTTTTCAGATAGCCCTCAATGCAAAGGCTCTAGACGCAAATATTGGTGTGAGAGCTAATTCAATCAAGGAAACACTGCATGTTGGTGAAGGGCATATTGAAGAAGGATCAGCCGAGTGGTTCTTGTGGGAGAACAACTCCATTTGGCTCACTAACTTCACACACCATCAGGCTTCCAAGCAGCTCTCAAGGAAACTCATTTTTCACACTCTATGCTTTGTGCCCTTTGAGTGCATTATCTAGGAATGAACCTAGTAGAGCATCCCACACAAACGAATGCTCCACATGCGGGTTTCACATGCCACCAACTCCACATTCTCAGGCAACTTCAGCGCCACAGCCGTTTTCAGATAGCCCTCAATGCAAAGGCTCTAGACGCAAATATTGGTGTGAAAGCTAATTCAATCAAGGAAACACTGCATGTTGGTGAAGGGCATATTGAAGAAGGATCAGCCGAGTGGTTCTTGTGGGAGAACAACTCCATTTGGCTCACTAACTTCACACAGCATCAGGCTTCCAAGCAGCTCTCAAGGAAACTCAGTTTTCACACTCTATGCTTAGTGCCCTTTGAGTGCATTATCTAGGAATGAACCTAGTAGAGCATCCCACACAAACGAATGCTCCACATGCGGGTTTCACATGCCACCAACTCCACATTCACAGGCAACTTCAGCGCCACAGCCGTTTTCAGATAGCCCTCAATGCACAGGCTCTAGACGCAAATATTGGTGTGAGAGCTAATTCAATCAAGGAAACACTGCATGTTGGTGAAGGGCATATTGAAGAAGGATCAGCCGAGTGGTTCTTGTTGGAGAACAACTCCATTTGGCTCACTAACTTCACACACCATCAGGCTTCCAAGCAGCTCTCAAGGAAACTCAGTTTTCACACTCTATGCTTAGTGCCCTTTGAGTGCCTAGGACTGAAATGAAGCTTGCTGAGCATCCCACACAAACGAATGCTCCACATGCGGGTTTCACATGCCACCAACTCCACATTCTCAGGCAACTTCAGCGCCACAGCCGTTTTCAGATAGCTCTCAATGCAAAGGCTCTAGACGCAAATATTGGTGTGAGAGCTAATTCAATCAAGGAAACACTGCATGTTGGTGAAGGGCATATTGAAGAAGGATCAGCCGAGAGGTTCTTGTGGGAGAACAACTCCATTTGGCTCACTAACTTCACACACCATCAGGCTTCCAAGCAGCTCTCAAGGAAACTCAGTTTTCACACTCTATGCTTAGTGCCCTTTGAGTGCATTATCTAGGAATGAACCTAGTAGAGCATCCCACACAAACGAATGCTCCACATGCGGGTTTCACATGCCACCAACTCCACATTCACAGGCAACTTCAGTGCCACAGCCGTTTTCAGATAGCCCTCAATGCAAAGGCTCTAGATGCAAATATTGGTGTGAGAGCTAATTCAATCAAGGAAACACTGCATGTTGGTGAAGGGCATATTGAAGAAGGATAAGCCGAGTGGTTCTTGTGGGAGAACAACTCCATTTGGCTCACTAACTTCACACACCATCAGGCTTCCAAGCAGCTCTCAAGGAAACTCAGTTTTCACACTCTATGCTTAGTGCCCTTTGAGTGCCTAGGACTGAAATGAAGCTTGCTGAGCATCCCACACAAACGAATGCTCCACATGCGGGTTTCACATGCCACCAACTCCACATTCACAGGCAACTTCAGCGCCACAGCCATTTTCAGATAGCCCTCAATGCAAAGGCTCTAGGCACAAATATTGGTGTGAGAGCTAATTCAATCAAGGAAACACTGCATGTTGGTGAAGGGCATATTGAAGAAGGATCAGCCGAGTGGTTCTTGTGGGAGAACAACTCCATTTGGCTCACTAACTTCACACAGCATCAGGCTTCCAAGCAGCTCTCAAGGAAACTCAGTTTTCACACTCTATGCTTAGTGCCCTTTGAGTGCATTATCTAGGAATGAACCTGGTAGAGCATCCCACACAAAAGAATGCTCCACGTGCGGGTTTCACATGCCACCAACTCCACATTCACAGGCAACTTCAGCACCACAGCCGTTTTCAGATAGCCCTCAATGCAAAGGCTCTAGACGCAAATATTGGTGTGAGAGCTAATTCAATCAAGGAAACACTGCATGTTGGTGAAGGGCATATTGAAGAAGGATCAGCCGAGTGGTTCTTGTGGGAGAACAACTCCATTTGCCTCACTAACTTCACACACCATCAGGCTTCCAAGCAGCTCTCAAGGAAACTCAGTTTTCACACTCTATGCTTAGTGCCCTTTGAGTGCCTAGGACTGAAATGAAGCTTGCTGAGCATCCCACACAAACGAATGCTCCACATGCGGGTTTCACATGCAAGCAACTCCACATTCACAGGCAACTTCAGCGCCACAGCCGTTTTCAGATAGCCCTCAATGCAAAGGCTCTAGACGCAAATATTGGTGTGAGAGCTAATTCAATCAAGGAAACACTGCATGTTGGTGAAGGGCATATTGAAGAAGGATCAGCCGAGTGGTTCTTGTGGGAGAACAACTCCATTTGGCTCACTAACTTCACACACCATCAGGCTTCCAAGCAGCTCTCAAGGAAACTCAGTTTTCACACTCTAGGCTTAGTGCCCTTTCACTGCATTATCTAGGAATGAACCTGGTAGAGCATCCCACACAAACGAATGCTCCACATGCGGGTTTCACATGCCACCAACTCCACATTCTCAGACAACTTCAGCGCCACAGCCGTTTTCAGATAGCCCTCAATGCACAGGCTCTAGACGCAAATATTGGTGTGAGAGCTAATTCAATCAAGGAAACACTGCATGTTGGTGAAGGGCATATTGAAGAAGGATCAGCCGAGTGGTTCTTGTGGGAGAACAACTCCATTTGGCTCACTAACTTCACACACCATCAGGTTTCCAAGCAGCTCTCAAGGAAATTCAGATTTCACACTCTACGCTTAGTGCCCTTTGTGTGCCTAGGACTGAAATGAAGCTTGCTGAGCATCCCACACAAACGAATGCTCCACATGCGGGTTTCACATGCAAGCAACTCCACATTCACAGGCAACTTCAGCGCCACAGCCGTTTTCAGATAGCCCTCAATGCAAAGGCTCTAGACGCAAATATTGGTGTGAGAGCTAATTCAATCAAGGAAACACTGCATGTTGGTGAAGGGCATATTGAAGAAGGATCAGCCGAGTGGTTCTTGTGGGAGAACAACTCCATTTGGCTCACTAACTTCACACACCATCAGGCTTCCAAGCAGCTCTCAAGGAAACTCATTTTTCACACTCTATGCTTTGTGCCCTTTGAGTGCATTATCTAGGAATGAACCTAGTAGAGCATCCCACACAAACGAATGCTCCACATGCGGGTTTCACATGCCACCAACTCCACATTCTCAGGCAACTTCAGCGCCACAGCCGTTTTCAGATAGCCCTCAATGCAAAGGCTCTAGACGCAAATATTGGTGTGAAAGCTAATTCAATCAAGGAAACACTGCATGTTGGTGAAGGGCATATTGAAGAAGGATCAGCCGAGTGGTTCTTGTGGGAGAACAACTCCATTTGCCTCACTAACTTCACACACCATCAGGCTTCCAAGCAGCTCTCAAGGAAACTCAGTTTTCACACTCTATGCTTAGTGCCCTTTGAGTGCATTATCTAGGAATGAACCTAGTAGAGCATCCCACACAAACGAATGCTCCACATGCGGGTTTCACATGCCACCAACTCCACATTCACAGGCAACTTCAGCGCCACAGCCGTTTTCAGATAGCCCTCAATGCACAGGCTCTAGACGCAAATATTGGTGTGAGAGCTAATTCAATCAAGGAAACACTGCATGTTGGTGAAGGGCATATTGAAGAAGGATCAGCCGAGTGGTTCTTGTTGGAGAACAACTCCATTTGGCTCACTAACTTCACACACCATCAGGCTTCCAAGCAGCTCTCAAGGAAACTCAGTTTTCACACTCTATGCTTAGTGCCCTTTGAGTGCCTAGGACTGAAATGAAGCTTGCTGAGCATCCCACACAAACGAATGCTCCACATGCGGGTTTCACATGCCACCAACTCCACATTCTCAGGCAACTTCAGCGCCACAGCCGTTTTCAGATAGCTCTCTATGCAAAGGCTCTAGACGCAAATATTGGTGTGAGAGCTAATTCAATCAAGGAAACACTGCATGTTGGTGAAGGGCATATTGAAGAAGGATCAGCCGAGAGGTTCTTGTGGGAGAACAACTCCATTTGGCTCACTAACTTCACACACCATCAGGCTTCCAAGCAGCTCTCAAGGAAACTCAGTTTTCACACTCTATGCTTAGTGCCCTTTGAGTGCATTATCTAGGAATGAACCTAGTAGAGCATCCCACACAAACGAATGCTCCACATGCGGGTTTCACATGCCACCAACTCCACATTCACAGGCAACTTCAGTGCCACAGCCGTTTTCAGATAGCCCTCAATGCAAAGGCTCTAGATGCAAATATTGGTGTGAGAGCTAATTCAATCAAGGAAACACTGCATGTTGGTGAAGGGCATATTGAAGAAGGATCAGCCGAGTGGTTCTTGTGGGAGAACAACTCCATTTGGCTCACTAACTTCACACACCATCAGGCTTCCAAGCAGCTCTCAAGGAAACTCAGTTTTCACACTCTATGCTTAGTGCCCTTTGAGTGCCTAGGACTGAAATGAAGCTTGCTGAGCATCCCACACAAACGAATGCTCCACATGCGGGTTTCACATGCCACCAACTCCACATTCACAGGCAACTTCAGCGCCACAGCCATTTTCAGATAGCCCTCAATGCAAAGGCTCTAGGCACAAATATTGGTGTGAGAGCTAATTCAATCAAGGAAACACTGCATGTTGGTGAAGGGCATATTGAAGAAGGATCAGCCGAGTGGTTCTTGTGGGAGAACAACTCCATTTGGCTCACTAACTTCACACACCATCAGGCTTCCAAGCAGCTCTCAAGGAAACTCAGTTTTCACACTCTATGCTTAGTGCCCTTTGAGTGCCTAGGACTGAAATGAAGCTTGCTGAGCATCCCACACAAACGAATGCTCCACATGCGGGTTTCACATGCCACCACCTCCACATTCCCAGGCAACTTCAGCGCCACAGCCGTTTTCAGATAGCCCTCAATGCAAAGGCTCTAGACGCAAATATTGGTGTGAGAGCTAATTCAATCAAGGAAACACTGCATGTTGGTGAAGGGCATATTGAAGAAGGATCAGCCGAGTGGTTCTTGTGGGAGAACAACTCCATTTGGCTCACTAACTTCACACACCATCAGGCTTCCAAGCAGCTCTCAAGGAAACTCAGTTTTCACACTCTATGCTTTGTGCCCTTTGAGTGCGTAGTACTGAAATGAAGCTTGCTGAGCATCCCACACAAACGAATGCTCCACATGCGGGTTTCACATGCCACCAACTCCACATTCACAGGCAACTTCAGCGCCACAGCCTTTTTCAGATAGCCCTCAATGCAAAGGCTCTAGACGCAAATATTGGTGTGAGAGCTAATTCAATCAAGGAAACACTGCATGTTGGTGAAGGGCATATTGAAGAAGGATAAGCCGAGTGGTTCTTGTGGGAGAACAACTCCATTTGGCTCACTAACTTCACACACCATCAGGCTTCCAAGCAGCTCTCAAGGAAACTCAGTTTTCACACTCTATGCTTAGTGCCCTTTGAGTGCATTATCTAGGAATGAACCTGGTAGAGCATCCCACACAAACGAATGCTCCACATGCGGGTTTCACATGCCACCAACTCCACATTCACAGGCAACTTCAGCGCCACAGCCGTTTTCAGATAGCCCTCAATGCAAAGGCTCTAGACGCAAATATTGGTGTGAGAGCTAATTCAATCAAGGAAACACTGCATGTTGGTGAAGGGCATATTGAAGAAGGATCAGCCGAGTGGTTCTTGTGGGAGAACAACTCCATTTGGCTCACTAACTTCACACACCATCAGGCTTCCAAGCAGCTCTCAAGGAAACTCATTTTTCACACTCTATGCTTTGTGCCCTTTGAGTGCATTATCTAGGAATGAACCTGGTAGAGCATCCCACACAAACGAATGCTCCACATGCGGGTTTCACATGCCACCAACTCCACATTCTCAGGCAACTTCAGCGCCACAGCCGTTTTCAGATAGCCCTCAATGCAAAGGCTCTAGACGCAAATATTGGTGTGAGAGCTAATTCAATCAAGGAAACACTGCATGTTGGTGAAGGGCATATTGAAGAAGGATCAGCCGAGTGGTTCTTGTGGGAGAACAACTCCATTTGGCTCACTAACTTCACACAGCATCAGGCTTCCAAGCAGCTCTCAAGGAAACTCAGTTTTCACACTCTATGGTTAGTGCCCTTTGAGTGCATTATCTAGGAATGAACCTAGTAGAGCATTCCACACAAACGAATGCTCCACATGCGGGTTTCACATGCCACCAACTCCACATTCACAGGCAACTTCAGCGCCACAGCCGTTTTCAGATAGCCCTCAATGCACAGGCTCTAGACGCAAATATTGGTGTGAGAGCTAATTCAATCAAGGAAACACTACATGTTGGTGAAGGGCATATTGAAGAAGGATCAGCCGAGTGGTTCTTGTTGGAGAACAACTCCATTTGGCTCACTAACTTCACACACCATCAGGCTTCCAAGCAGCTCTCAAGGAAACTCAGTTTTCACACTCTATGCTTAGTGCCCTTTGAGTGCCTAGGACTGAAATGAAGCTTGCTGAGCATCCCACACAAACGAATGCTCCACATGCGGGTTTCACATGCCACCAACTCCACATTCACAGGCAACTTCAGCGCCACAGCCATTTTCAGATAGCCCTCAATGCAAAGGCTCTAGATGCAAATATTGGTGTGAGAGCTAATTCAATCAAGGAAACACTGCATGTTGGTGAAGGGCATATTGAAGAAGGATCAGCCGAGTGGTTCTTGTGGGAGAACAACTCCATTTGGCTCACTAACTTCACACACCATCAGGTTTCCAAGCAGCTCTCAAGGAAATTCAGATTTCACACTCTACGCTTAGTGCCCTTTGTGTGCCTAGGACTGAAATGAAGCTTGCTGAGCATCCCACACAAACGAATGCTCCACATGCGGGTTTCACATGCAAGCAACTCCACATTCACAGGCAACTTCAGCGCCACAGCCGTTTTCAGATAGCCCTCAATGCAAAGGCTCTAGACGCAAATATTGGTGTGAGAGCTAATTCAATCAAGGAAACACTGCATGTTGGTGAAGGGCATATTGAAGAAGGATCAGCCAAGTGGTTCTTGTGGGAGAACAACTCCATTTGGCTCACTAACTTCACACACCATCAGGCTTCCAAGCAGCTCTCAAGGAAACTCAGTTTTCACACTCTATGCTTTGTGCCCTTTGAGTGCATTATCTAGGAATGAACCTGGTAGAGCATCCCACACAAACGAATGCTCCACATGCGGGTTTCACATGCCACCAACTCCACATTCTCAGGCAACTTCAGCGCCACAGCCGTTTTCAGATAGCTCTCAATGCAAAGGCTCTAGACGCAAATATTGGTGTGAGAGCTAATTCAATCAAGGAAACACTGCATGTTGGTGAAGGGCATATTGAAGAAGGATCAGCCGAGAGGTTCTTGTGGGAGAACAACTCCATTTGGCTCACTAACTTCACACAGCATCAGGCTTCCAAGCAGCTCTCAAGAAAACTCAGTTTTCACACTCTATGCTTAGTGCCCTTTGAGTGCATTATCTAGGAATGAACCTAGTAGAGCATCCCACACAAACGAATGCTCCACATGCGGGTTTCACATGCCACCAACTCCACATTCACAGGCAACTTCAGCGCCACAGCCGTTTTCAGATAGCCCTCAATGCAAAGGCTCTAGATGCAAATATTGGTGTGAGAGCTAATTCAATCAAGGAAACACTGCATGTTGGTGAAGGGCATATTGAAGAAGGATCAGCCGAGTGGTTCTTGTGGGAGAACAACTCCATTTGGCTCACTAACTTCACACACCATCAGGCTTCCAAGCAGCTCTCAAGGAAACTCAGTTTTCACACTCTATGCTTAGTGCCCTTTGAGTGCCTAGGACTGAAATGAAGCTTGCTGAGCATCCCACACAAACGAATGCTCCACATGCGGGTTTCACATGCCACCAACTCCACATTCACAGGCAACTTCAGCGCCACAGCCATTTTCAGATAGCCCTCAATGCAAAGGCTCTAGACACAAATATTGGTGTGAGAGCTAATTCAATCAAGGAAACACTGCATGTTGGTGAAGGGCATATTGAAGAAGGATCAGCCGAGTGGTTCTTGTGGGAGAACAACTCCATTTGGCTCACTAACTTCACACACCATCATGCTTCCAAGCAGCTCTCAAGGAAACTCAGTTTTCACACTCTATGCTTAGTGCCCTTTGAGTGCATTGTACTGAAATGAAGCTTGCTGAGCATCCCACACAAACGAATGCTCCACATGCGGGTTTCACATGCCACCACCTCCACATTCCCAGGCAACTTCAGCGCCACAGCCGTTTTCAGATAGCCCTCAATGCAAAGGCTCTAGACGCAAATATTGGTGTGAGAGCTAATTCAATCAAGGAAACACTGCATGTTGGTGAAGGGCATATTGAAGAAGGATCAGCCGAGTGGTTCTTGTGGGAGAACAACTCCATTTGGCTCACTAACTTCACACACCATCAGGCTTCCAAGCAGCTCTCAAGGAAACTCAGTTTTCACACTCTATGCTTTGTGCCCTTTGAGTGCGTAGTACTGAAATGAAGCTTGCTGAGCATCCCACACAAACGAATGCTCCACATGCGGGTTTCACATGCCACCAACTCCACATTCACAGGCAACTTCAGCGCCACAGCCTTTTTCAGATAGCCCTCAATGCAAAGGCTCTAGACGCAAATATTGGTGTGAGAGCTAATTCAATCAAGGAAACACTGCATGTTGGTGAAGGGCATATTGAAGAAGGATCAGCCGAGTGGTTCTTGTGGGAGAACAACTCCATTTGGCTCACTAACTTCACACACCATCAGGCTTCCAAGCAGCTCTCAAGGAAACTCAGTTTTCACACTCTATGCTTAGTGCCCTTTGAGTGCATTATCTAGGAATGAACCTGGTAGAGCATCCCACACAAACGAATGCTCCACATGCGGGTTTCACATGCAAGCAACTCCACATTCACAGGCAACTTCAGCGCCACAGCCGTTTTCAGATAGCCCTCAATGCAAAGGCTCTAGACGCAAATATTGGTGTGAGAGCTAATTCAATCAAGGAAACACTGCATGTTGGTGAAGGGCATATTGAAGAAGGATCAGCCGAGTGGTTCTTGTGGGAGAACAACTCCATTTGGCTCACTAACTTCACACACCATCAGGCTTCCAAGCAGCTCTCAAGGAAACTCAGTTTTCACACTCTATGCTTAGTGCCCTTTGAGTGCCTAGGACTGAAATGAAGCTTGCTGAGCATCCCATACAAACGAATGCTCCACATGCGGGTTTCACATGCCACCAACTCCACATTCACAGGCAACTTCAGCGCCACAGCCATTTTCAGATAGCCCTCAATGCAAAGGCTCTAGATGCAAATATTGGTGTGAGAGCTAATTCAATCAAGGAAACACTGCATGTTGGTGAAGGGCATATTGAAGAAGGATCAGCCGAGTGGTTCTTGTGGGAGAACAACTCCATTTGGCTCACTAACTTCACACACCATCAGGTTTCCAAGCAGCTCTCAAGGAAATTCAGATTTCACACTCTACGCTTAGTGCCCTTTGTGTGCCTAGGACTGAAATGAAGCTTGGTGAGCATCCCACACAAACGAATGCTCCACATGCGGGTTTCACATGCAAGCAACTCCACATTCACAGGCAACTTCAGCGCCACAGCCGTTTTCAGATAGCCCTCAATGCAAAGGCTCTAGACGCAAATATTGGTGTGAGAGCTAATTCAATCAAGGAAACACTGCATGTTGGTGAAGGGCATATTGAAGAAGGATTAGCCAAGTGGTTCTTGTGGGAGAACAACTCCATTTGGCTCACTAACTTCACACACCATCAGGCTTCCAAGCAGCTCTCAAGGAAACTCAGTTTTCACACTCTATGCTTTGTGCCCTTTGAGTGCGTAGTACTGAAATGAAGCTTGCTGAGCATCCCACACAAACGAATGCTCCACATGCGGGTTTCACATGCCACCAACTCCACATTCACAGGCAACTTCAGCGCCACAGCCGTTTTCAGATAGCCCTCAATGCAAAGGCTCTAGACGCAAATATTGGTGTGAGAGCTAATTCAATCAAGGAAACACTGCATGTTGGTGAAGGGCATATTGAAGAAGGATAAGCCGAGTGGTTCTTGTGGGAGAACAACTCCATTTGGCTCACTAACTTCACACACCATCAGGCTTCCAAGCAGCTCTCAAGGAAACTCAGTTTTCACACTCTATGCTTAGTGCCCTTTGAGTGCATTATCTAGGAATGAACCTGGTAGAGCATCCCACACAAAAGAATGCTCCACGTGCGGGTTTCACATGCCACCAACTCCACATTCACAGGCAACTTCAGCACCACAGCCGTTTTCCGATAGCCCTCAATGCAAAGGCTCTAGACGCAAATATTGGTGTGAGAGCTAATTCAATCAAGGAAACACTGCATGTTGGTGAAGGGCATATTGAAGAAGGATCAGCCGAGTGGTTCTTGTGGGAGAACAACTCCATTTGCCTCACTAACTTCACACACCATCAGGCTTCCAAGCAGCTCTCAAGGAAACTCAGTTTTCACACTCTATGCTTAGTGCCCTTTGAGTGCCTAGGACTGAAATGAAGCTTGCTGAGCATCCCATACAAACGAATGCTCCACATGCGGGTTTCACATGCCACCAACTCCACATTCACAGGCAACTTCAGCGCCACAGCCATTTTCAGATAGCCCTCAATGCAAAGGCTCTAGATGCAAATATTGGTGTGAGAGCTAATTCAATCAAGGAAACACTGCATGTTGGTGAAGGGCATATTGAAGAAGGATCAGCCAAGTGGTTCTTGTGGGAGAACAACTCCATTTGGCTCACTAACTTCACACACCATCAGGTTTCCAAGCAGCTCTCAAGGAAATTCAGATTTCACACTCTACGCTTAGTGCCCTTTGTGTGCCTAGGACTGAAATGAAGCTTGGTGAGCATCCCACACAAACGAATGCTCCACATGCGGGTTTCACATGCCACCAACTCCACATTCACAGGCAACTTCAGCGCCACAGCCGTTTTCAGATAGCCCTCAATGCAAAGGCTCTAGACGCAAATATTGGTGTGAGAGCTAATTCAATCAAGGAAACACTGCATGTTGGTGAAGGGCATATTGAAGAAGGATTAGCCAAGTGGTTCTTGTGGGAGAACAACTCCATTTGGCTCACTAACTTCACACACCATCAGGCTTCCAAGCAGCTCTCAAGGAAACTCATTTTTCACACTCTATGCTTTGTGCCCTTTGAGTGCATTATCTAGGAATGAACCTGGTAGAGCATCCCACACAAACGAATGCTCCACATGCGGGTTTCACATGCCACCAACTCCACATTCTCAGGCAACTTCAGCGCCACAGCCGTTTTCAGATAGCCCTCAATGCAAAGGCTCTAGACGCAAATATTGGTGTGAGAGCTAATTCAATCAAGGAAACACTGCATGTTGGTGAAGGGCATATTGAAGAAGGATCAGCCGAGTGGTTCTTGTGGGAGAACAACTCCATTTGGCTCACTAACTTCACACAGCATCAGGCTTCCAAGCAGCTCTCAAGGAAACTCAGTTTTCACACTCTATGCTTAGTGCGCTTTGAGTGCATTATCTAGGAATGAACCTAGTAGAGCATCCCACACAAACGAATGCTCCACATGCGGGTTTCACATGCCACCAACTCCACATTCACAGGCAACTTCAGCGCCACAGCCGTTTTCAGATAGCTCTCAATGCAAAGGCTCTAGATGCAAATATTGGTGTGAGAGCTAATTCAATCAAGGAAACACTGCATGTTGGTGAAGGGCATATTGAAGAAGGATCAGCCGAGAGGTTCTTGTGGGAGAACAACTCCATTTGGCTCACTAACTTCACACACCATCAGGCTTCCAAGCAGCTCTCAAGGAAACTCAGTTTTCACACTCTATGCTTAGTGCCCTTTGAGTGCATTATCTAGGAATGAACCTAGTAGAGCATCCCACACAAACGAATGCTCCACGTGCGGGTTTCACATGCCACCAACTCCACATTCACAGGCAACTTCAGCGCCACAGCCGTTTTCAGATAGCCCTCAATGCAAAGGCTCTAGATGCAAATATTGGTGTGAGAGCTAATTCAATCAAGGAAACACTGCATGTTGGTGAAGGGCATATTGAAGAAGGATTAGCCAAGTGGTTCTTGTGGGAGAACAACTCCATTTGGCTCACTAACTTCACACACCATCAGGCTTCCAAGCAGCTCTCAAGGAAACTCATTTTTCACACTCTATGCTTTGTGCCCTTTGAGTGCATTATCTAGGAATGAACCTGGTAGAGCATCCCACACAAACGAATGCTCCACATGCGGGTTTCACATGCCACCAACTCCACATTCTCAGGCAACTTCAGCGCCACAGCCGTTTTCAGATAGCCCTCAATGCAAAGGCTCTAGACGCAAATATTGGTGTGAGAGCTAATTCAATCAAGGAAACACTGCATGTTGGTGAAGGGCATATTGAAGAAGGATCAGCCGAGTGGTTCTTGTGGGAGAACAACTCCATTTGGCTCACTAACTTCACACAGCATCAGGCTTCCAAGCAGCTCTCAAGGAAACTCAGTTTTCACACTCTATGCTTAGTGCCCTTTGAGTGCATTATCTAGGAATGAACCTAGTAGAGCATCCCACACAAACGAATGCTCCACATGCGGGTTTCACATGCCACCAACTCCACATTCACAGGCAACTTCAGCGCCACAGCCGTTTTCAGATAGCCCTCAATGCACAGGCTCTAGACGCAAATATTGGTGTGAGAGCTAATTCAATCAAGGAAACACTGCATGTTGGTGAAGGGCATATTGAAGAAGGATCAGCCGAGTGGTTCTTGTTGGAGAACAACTCCATTTGGCTCACTAACTTCACACACCATCAGGCTTCCAAGCAGCTCTCAAGGAAACTCAGTTTTCACACTCTATGCTTAGTGCCCTTTGAGTGCCTAGGACTGAAATGAAGCTTGCTGAGCATCCCACACAAACGAATGCTCCACATGCGGGTTTCACATGCCACCAACTCCACATTCACAGGCAACTTCAGCGCCACAGTCATTTTCAGATAGCCCTCAATGCAAAGGCTCTAGATGCAAATATTGGTGTGAGAGCTAATTCAATCAAGGAAACACTGCATGTTGGTGAAGGGCATATTGAAGAAGGATCAGCCGAGTGGTTCTTGTGGGAGAACAACTCCATTTGGCTCACTAACTTCACACACCATCAGGTTTCCAAGCAGCTCTCAAGGAAATTCAGATTTCACACTCTACGCTTAGTGCCCTTTGTGTGCCTAGGACTGAAATGAAGCTTGCTGAGCATCCCACACAAACGAATGCTCCACATGCGGGTTTCACATGCAAGCAACTCCACATTCACAGGCAACTTCAGCGCCACAGCCGTTTTCAGATAGCCCTCAATGCAAAGGCTCTAGACGCAAATATTGGTGTGAGAGCTAATTCAATCAAGGAAACACTGCATGTTGGTGAAGGGCATATTGAAGAAGGATCAGCCAAGTGGTTCTTGTGGGAGAACAACTCCATTTGGCTCACTAACTTCACACACCATCAGGCTTCCAAGCAGCTCTCAAGGAAACTCATTTTTCACACTCTATGCTTTGTGCCCTTTGAGTGCATTATCTAGGAATGAACCTGGTAGAGCATCCCACACAAACGAATGCTCCACATGCGGGTTTCACATGCCACCAACTCCACATTCTCAGGCAACTTCAGCGCCACAGCCGTTTTCAGATAGCCCTCAATGCAAAGGCTCTAGACGCAAATATTGGTGTGAGAGCTAATTCAATCAAGGAAACACTGCATGTTGGTGAAGGGCATATTGAAGAAGGATCAGCCGAGAGGTTCTTGTGGGAGAACAACTCCATTTGGCTCACTAACTTCACACACCATCAGGCTTCCAAGCAGCTCTCAAGGAAACTCAGTTTTCACACTCTATGCTTAGTGCCCTTTGAGTGCATTATCTAGGAATGAACCTAGTAGAGCATCCCACACAAACGAATGCTCCACATGCGGGTTTCACATGCCACCAACTCCACATTCACAGGCAACTTCAGCGCCACAGCCGTTTTCAGATAGCCCTCAATGCAAAGGCTCTAGATGCAAATATTGGTGTGAGAGCTAATTCAATCAAGGAAACACTGCATGTTGGTGAAGGGCATATTGAAGAAGGATCAGCCGAGTGGTTCTTGTGGGAGAACAACTCCATTTGGCTCACTAACTTCACACACCATCAGGCTTCCAAGCAGCTCTCAAGGAAACTCAGTTTTCACACTCTATGCTTAGTGCCCTTTGAGTGCCTAGGACTGAAATGAAGCTTGCTGAGCATCCCACACAAACGAATGCTCCACATGCGGGTTTCACATGCCACCAACTCCACATTCACAGGCAACTTCAGCGCCACAGCCATTTTCAGATAGCCCTCAATGCAAAGGCTCTAGGCACAAATATTGGTGTGAGAGCTAATTCAATCAAGGAAACACTGCATGTTGGTGAAGGGCATATTGAAGAAGGATCAGCCGAGTGGTTCTTGTGGGAGAACAACTCCATTTGGCTCACTAACTTCACACACCATCAGGCTTCCAAGCAGCTCTCAAGGAAACTCAGTTTTCACACTCTATGCTTAGTGCCCTTTGAGTGCGTAGTACTGAAATGAAGCTTGCTGAGCATCCCACACAAACGAATGCTCCACATGCGGGTTTCACATGCCACCAACTCCACATTCACAGGCAACTTCAGCGCCACAGCCGTTTTCAGATAGCCCTCAATGCAAAGGCTCTAGACGCAAATATTGGTGTGAGAGCTAATTCAATCAAGGAAACACTGCATGTTGGTGAAGGGCATATTGAAGAAGGATCAGCCGAGTGGTTCTTGTGGGAGAACAACTCCATTTGGCTCACTAACTTCACACACCATCAGGCTTCCAAGCAGCTCTCAAGGATACTCAGTTTTCACACTCTATGCTTAGTGCCCTTTGAGTGCCTAGGACTGAAATGAAGCTTGCTGAGCATCCCATACAAACGAATGCTCCACATGCGGGTTTCACATGCCACCAACTCCACATTCACAGGCAACTTCAGCGCCACAGCCATTTTCAGATAGCCCTCAATGCAAAGGCTCTAGATGCAAATATTGGTGTGAGAGCTAATTCAATCAAGGAAACACTGCATGTTGGTGAAGGGCATATTGAAGAAGGGTCAGCCGAGTGGTTCTTGTGGGAGAACAACTCCATTTGGCTCACTAACTTCACACACCATCAGGTTTCCAAGCAGCTCTCAAGGAAATTCAGATTTCACACTCTACGCTTAGTGCCCTTTGTGTGCCTAGGACTGAAATGAAGCTTGGTGAGCATCCCACACAAACGAATGCTCCACATGCGGGTTTCACATGCAAGCAACTCCACATTCACAGGCAACTTCAGCGCCACAGCCGTTTTCAGATAGCCCTCAATGCAAAGGCTCTAGACGCAAATATTGGTGTGAGAGCTAATTCAATCAAGGAAACACTGCATGTTGGTGAAGGGCATATTGAAGAAGGATTAGCCAAGTGGTTCTTGTGGGAGAACAACTCCATTTGGCTCACTAACTTCACACACCATCAGGCTTCCAAGCAGCTCTCAAGGAAACTCATTTTTCACACTCTATGCTTTGTGCCCTTTGAGTGCATTATCTAGGAATGAACCTGGTAGAGCATCCCACACAAACGAATGCTCCACATGCGGGTTTCACATGCCACCAACTCCACATTCTCAGGCAACTTCAGCGCCACAGCCGTTTTCAGATAGCCCTCAATGCAAAGGCTCTAGACGCAAATATTGGTGTGAGAGCTAATTCAATCAAGGAAACACTGCATGTTGGTGAAGGGCATATTGAAGAAGGATCAGCCGAGTGGTTCTTGTTGGAGAACAACTCCATTTGGCTCACTAACTTCACACACCATCAGGCTTCCAAGCAGCTCTCAAGGAAACTCAGTTTTCACACTCTATGCTTAGTGCGCTTTGAGTGCATTATCTAGGAATGAACCTAGTAGAGCATCCCACACAAACGAATGCTCCACATGCGGGTTTCACATGCCACCAACTCCACATTCACAGGCAACTTCAGCGCCACAGCCGTTTTCAGATAGCTCTCAATGCAAAGGCTCTAGATGCAAATATTGGTGTGAGAGCTAATTCAATCAAGGAAACACTGCATGTTGGTGAAGGGCATATTGAAGAAGGATCAGCCGAGAGGTTCTTGTGGGAGAACAACTCCATTTGGCTCACTAACTTCACACACCATCAGGCTTCCAAGCAGCTCTCAAGGAAACTCAGTTTTCACACTCTATGCTTAGTGCCCTTTGAGTGCATTATCTAGGAATGAACCTAGTAGAGCATCCCACACAAACGAATGCTCCACGTGCGGGTTTCACATGCCACCAACTCCACATTCACAGGCAACTTCAGCGCCACAGCCGTTTTCAGATAGCCCTCAATGCAAAGGCTCTAGATGCAAATATTGGTGTGAGAGCTAATTCAATCAAGGAAACACTGCATGTTGGTGAAGGGCATATTGAAGAAGGATCAGCCGAGTGGTTCTTGTGGGAGAACAACTCCATTTGGCTCACTAACTTCACACACCATCAGGCTTCCAAGCAGCTCTCAAGGAAACTCAGTTTTCACACTCTATGCTTAGTGCCCTTTGAGTGCCTAGGACTGAAATGAAGCTTGCTGAGCATCCCACACAAACGAATGCTCCACATGCGGGTTTCACATGCCACCAACTCCACATTCACAGGCAACTTCAGCGCCACAACCATTTTCAGATAGCCCTCAATGCAAAGGCTCTAGACGCAAATATTGGTGTGAGAGCTAATTCAATCAAGGAAACACTGCATGTTGGTGAAGGGCATATTGAAGAAGGATCAGCCGAGTGGTTCTTGTGGGAGAACAACTCCATTTGGCTCACTAACTTCACACACCATCAGGCTTCCAAGCAGCTCTCAAAGAAACTCAGTTTTCACACTCTATGCTTAGTGCCCTTTGAGTGCCTAGGACTGAAATGAAGCTTGCTGAGCATCCCACACAAACGAATGCTCCACATGCGGGTTTCACATGCCACCAACTCCACATTCACAGGCAACTTCAGCGCCACAGCCGTTTTCAGATAGCCCTCAATGCAAAGGCTCTAGACGCAAATATTGGTGTGAGAGCTAATTCAATCAAGGAAACACTGCATGTTGGTGAAGGGCATATTGAAGAAGGATAAGCCGAGTGGTTCTTGTGGGAGAACAACTCCATTTGGCTCACTAACTTCACACACCATCAGGCTTCCAAGCAGCTCTCAAGGAAACTCAGTTTTCACACTCTATGCTTAGTGCCCTTTGAGTGCATTATCTAGGAATGAACCTGGTAGAGCATCCCACACAAAAGAATGCTCCACGTGCGGGTTTCACATGCCACCAACTCCACATTCAAAGGCAACTTCAGCACCACAGCCGTTTTCAGATAGCCCTCAATGCAAAGGCTCTAGACGCAAATATTGGTGTGAGAGCTAATTCAATCAAGGAAACACTGCATGTTGGTGAAGGGCATATTGAAGAAGGATCAGCCGAGTGGTTCTTGTGGGAGAACAACTCCATTTGGCTCACTAACTTCACACACCATCAGGCTTCCAAGCAGCTCTCAAGGAAACTCAGTTTTCACACTCTATGCTTAGTGCCCTTTGAGTGCATTATCTAGGAATGAACCTAGTAGAGCATCCCACACAAACGAATGCTCCACGTGCGGGTTTCACATGCCACCAACTCCACATTCACAGGCAACTTCAGCGCCACAGCCATTTTCAGATAGCCCTCAATGCAAAGGCTCTAGATGCAAATATTGGTGTGAGAGCTAATTCAATCAAGGAAACACTGCATGTTGGTGAAGGGCATATTGAAGAAGGATCAGCCAAGTGGTTCTTGTGGGAGAACAACTCCATTTGGCTCACTAACTTCACACACCATCAGGTTTCCAAGCAGCTCTCAAGGAAATTCAGATTTCACACTCTACGCTTAGTGCCCTTTGTGTGCCTAGGACTGAAATGAAGCTTGGTGAGCATCCCACACAAACGAATGCTCCACATGCGGGTTTCACATGCCACCAACTCCACATTCACAGGCAACTTCAGCGCCACAGCCGTTTTCAGATAGCCCTCAATGCAAAGGCTCTAGACGCAAATATTGGTGTGAGAGCTAATTCAATCAAGGAAACACTGCATGTTGGTGAAGGGCATATTGAAGAAGGATTAGCCAAGTGGTTCTTGTGGGAGAACAACTCCATTTGGCTCACTAACTTCACACACCATCAGGCTTCCAAGCAGCTCTCAAGGAAACTCATTTTTCACACTCTATGCTTTGTGCCCTTTGAGTGCATTATCTAGGAATGAACCTGGTAGAGCATCCCACACAAACGAATGCTCCACATGCGGGTTTCACATGCCACCAACTCCACATTCTCAGGCAACTTCAGCGCCACAGCCGTTTTCAGATAGCCCTCAATGCAAAGGCTCTAGACGCAAATATTGGTGTGAGAGCTAATTCAATCAAGGAAACACTGCATGTGGTGAAGGGCATATTGAAGAAGGATCAGCCGAGTGGTTCTTGTGGGAGAACAACTCCATTTGGCTCACTAACTTCACACAGCATCAGGCTTCCAAGCAGCTCTCAAGGAAACTCAGTTTTCACACTCTATGCTTAGTGCGCTTTGAGTGCATTATCTAGGAATGAACCTAGTAGAGCATCCCACACAAACGAATGCTCCACATGCGGGTTTCACATGCCACCAACTCCACATTCACAGGCAACTTCAGCGCCGCAACCATTTTCAGATAGCCCTCAATGCAAAGGCTCTAGACGCAAATATTGGTGTGAGAGCTAATTCAATCAAGGAAACACTGCATGTTGGTGAAGGGCATATTGAAGAAGGATCAGCCGAGTGGTTCTTGTGGGAGAACAACTCCATTTGGCTCACTAACTTCACACACCATCAGGCTTCCAAGCAGCTCTCAAGGAAACTCAGTTTTCACACTCTATGCTTTGTGCCCTTTGAGTGCCTAGGACTGAAATGAAGCTTGCTGAGCATCCCACACAAACGAATGCTCCACATGCGGGTTTCACATGCCACCAACTCCACATTCACAGGCAACTTCAGCGCCACAGCCGTTTTCAGATAGCCCTCAATGCAAAGGCTCTAGACGCAAATATTGGTGTGAGAGCTAATTCAATCAAGGAAACACTGCATGTTGGTGAAGGGCATATTGAAGAAGGATAAGCCGAGTGGTTCTTGTGGGAGAACAACTCCATTTGGCTCACTAACTTCACACACCATCAGGCTTCCAAGCAGCTCTCAAGGAAACTCAGTTTTCACACTCTATGCTTAGTGCCCTTTGAGTGCATTATCTAGGAATGAACCTGGTAGAGCATCCCACACAAAAGAATGCTCCACGTGCGGGTTTCACATGCCACCAACTCCACATTCACAGGCAACTTCAGCACCACAGCCGTTTTCAGATAGCCCTCAATGCAAAGGCTCTAGACGCAAATATTGGTGTGAGAGCTAATTCAATCAAGGAAACACTGCATGTTGGTGAAGGGCATATTGAAGAAGGATCAGCTGAGTGGTTCTTGTGGGAGAACAACTCCATTTGCCTCACTAACTTCACACACCATCAGGCTTCCAAGCAGCTCTCAAGGAAACTCAGTTTTCACACTCTATGCTTAGTGCCCTTTGAGTGCATTATCTAGGAATGAACCTAGTAGAGCATCCCACACAAACGAATGCTCCACATGCGGGTTTCACATGCCACCAACTCCACATTCACAGTCAACTTCAGCGCCACAGCCGTTTTCAGATAGCCCTCAATGCACAGGCTCTAGACGCAAATATTGGTGTGAGAGCTAATTCAATCAAGGAAACACTGCATGTTGGTGAAGGGCATATTGAAGAAGGATCAGCCGAGTGGTTCTTGTTGGAGAACAACTCCATTTGGCTCACTAACTTCACACACCATCAGGCTTCCAAGCAGCTCTCAAGGAAACTCAGTTTTCACACTCTATGCTTAGTGCCCTTTGAGTACCTAGGACTGAAATGAAGCTTGCTGAGCATCCCATGCAAACGAATGCTCCACATGCGGGTTTCACATGCCACCAACTCCACATTCACAGGCAACTTCAGTGCCACAGCCGTTTTCAGATAGCCCTCAATGCAAAGGCTCTAGACACAAATATTGGTGTGAGAGCTAATTCAATCAAGGAAACACTGCATGTTGGTGAAGGGCATATTGAAGAAGGATCAGCCGAGTGGTTCTTGTGGGAGAACAACTCCATTTGGCTCACTAACTTCACACACCATCAGGTTTCCAAGCAGCTCTCAAGGAAATTCAGATTTCACACTCTACGCTTAGTGCCCTTTGTGTGCCTAGGACTGAAATGAAGCTTGCTGAGCATCCCACACAAACGAATGCTCCACATGCGGGTTTCACATGCAAGCAACTCCACATTCACAGGCAACTTCAGCGCCACAGCCGTTTTCAGATAGCCCTCAATGCAAAGGCTCTAGACGCAAATATTGGTGTGAGAGCTAATTCAATCAAGGAAACACTGCATGTTGGTGAAGGGCATATTGAAGAAGGATTAGCCAAGTGGTTCTTGTGGGAGAACAACTCCATTTGGCTCACTAACTTCACACACCATCAGGCTTCCAAGCAGCTCTCAAGGAAACTCATTTTTCACACTCTATGCTTTGTGCCCTTTGAGTGCATTATCTAGGAATGAACCTGGTAGAGCATCCCACACAAACGAATGCTCCACATGCGGGTTTCACATGCCACCAACTCCACATTCTCAGGCAACTTCAGCGCCACAGCCGTTTTCAGATAGCCCTCAATGCAAAGGCTCTAGACGCAAATATTGGTGTGAGAGCTAATTCAATCAAGGAAACACTGCATGTTGGTGAAGGGCATATTGAAGAAGGATCAGCCGAGTGGTTCTTGTGGGAGAACAACTCCATTTGGCTCACTAACTTCACACACCATCAGGCTTCCAAGCAGCTCTCAAGGAAACTCAGTTTTCACACTCTATGCTTAGTGCCCTTTGAGTGCCTAGGACTGAAATGAAGCTTGCTGAGCATCCCACACAAACGAATGCTCCACATGCGGGTTTCACATGCCACCAACTCCACATTCACAGGCAACTTCAGCGCCACAACCATTTTCAGATAGCCCTCAATGCAAAGGCTCTAGACGCAAATATTGGTGTGAGAGCTAATTCAATCAAGGAAACACTGCATGTTGGTGAAGGGCATATTGAAGAAGGATCAGCCGAGTGGTTCTTGTGGGAGAACAACTCCATTTGGCTCACTAACTTCACACACCATCAGGCTTCCAAGCAGCTCTCAAGGAAACTCAGTTTTCACACTCTATGCTTTGTGCGCTTTGAGTGCGTAGTACTGAAATGAAGCTTGCTGAGCATCCCACACAAACGAATGCTCCACATGCGGGTTTCACATGCCACCAACTCCACATTCACAGGCAACTTCAGCGCCACAGCCGTTTTCAGATAGCCCTCAATGCAAAGGCTCTAGACGCAAATATTGGTGTGAGAGCTAATTCAATCAAGGAAACACTGCATGTTGGTGAAGGGCATATTGAAGAAGGATAAGCCGAGTGGTTCTTGTGGGAGAACAACTCCATTTGGCTCACTAACTTCACACACCATCAGGCTTCCAAGCAGCTCTCAAGGAAACTCAGTTTTCACACTCTATGCTTAGTGCCCTTTGAGTGCATTATCTAGGAATGAACCTGGTAGAGCATCCCACACAAAAGAATGCTCCACATGCGGGTTTCACATGCCACCAACTCCACATTCACAGGCAACTTCAGCACCACAGCCGTTTTCAGATAGCCCTCAATGCAAAGGCTCTAGACGCAAATATTGGTGTGAGAGCTAATTCAATCAAGGAAACACTGCATGTTGGTGAAGGGCATATTGAAGAAGGATCAGCCGAGTGGTTCTTGTGGGAGAACAACTCCATTTGCCTCACTAACTTCACACACCATCAGGCTTCCAAGCAGCTCTCAAGGAAACTCAGTTTTCACACTCTATGCTTAGTGCCCTTTGAGTGCCTAGGACTGAAATGAAGCTTGCTGAGCATCCCATACAAACGAATGCTCCACATGCGGGTTTCACATGCCACCAACTCCACATTCACAGGCAACTTCAGCGCCACAGCCATTTTCAGATAGCCCTCAATGCAAAGGCTCTAGATGCAAATATTGGTGTGAGAGCTAATTCAATCAAGGAAACACTGCATGTTGGTGAAGGGCATATTGAAGAAGGATCAGCCAAGTGGTTCTTGTGGGAGAACAACTCCATTTGGCTCACTAACTTCACACACCATCAGGTTTCCAAGCAGCTCTCAAGGAAATTCAGATTTCACACTCTACGCTTAGTGCCCTTTGTGTGCCTAGGACTGAAATGAAGCTTGGTGAGCATCCCACACAAACGAATGCTCCACATGCGGGTTTCACATGCCACCAACTCCACATTCACAGGCAACTTCAGCGCCACAGCCGTTTTCAGATAGCCCTCAATGCAAAGGCTCTAGACGCAAATATTGGTGTGAGAGCTAATTCAATCAAGGAAACACTGCATGTTGATGAAGGGCATATTGAAGAAGGATTAGCCAAGTGGTTCTTGTGGGAGAACAACTCCATTTGGCTCACTAACTTCACACACCATCAGGCTTCCAAGCAGCTCTCAAGGAAACTCATTTTTCACACTCTATGCTTTGTGCCCTTTGAGTGCATTATCTAGGAATGAACCTGGTAGAGCATCCCACACAAACGAATGCTCCACATGCGGGTTTCACATGCCACCAACTCCACATTCTCAGGCAACTTCAGCGCCACAGCCGTTTTCAGATAGCCCTCAATGCAAAGGCTCTAGACGCAAATATTGGTGTGAGAGCTAATTCAATCAAGGAAACACTGCATGTTGGTGAAGGGCATATTGAAGAAGGATCAGCCGAGTGGTTCTTGTGGGAGAACAACTCCATTTGGCTCACTAACTTCACACAGCATCAGGCTTCCAAGCAGCTCTCAAGGAAACTCAGTTTTCACACTCTATGCTTAGTGCGCTTTGAGTGCATTATCTAGGAATGAACCTAGTAGAGCATCCCACACAAACGAATGCTCCACATGCGGGTTTCACATGCCACCAACTCCACATTCACAGGCAACTTCAGCGCCACAGCCGTTTTCAGATAGCTCTCAATGCAAAGGCTCTAGATGCAAATATTGGTGTGAGAGCTAATTCAATCAAGGAAACACTGCATGTTGGTGAAGGGCATATTGAAGAAGGATCAGCCGAGAGGTTCTTGTGGGAGAACAACTCCATTTGGCTCACTAACTTCACACAGCATCAGGCTTCCAAGCAGCTCTCAAGGAAACTCAGTTTTCACACTCTATGCTTAGTGCCCTTTGAGTGCATTATCTAGGAATGAACCTAGTAGAGCATCCCACACAAACGAATGCTCCACGTGCGGGTTTCACATGCCACCAACTCCACATTCACAGGCAACTTCAGCGCCACAGCCGTTTTCAGATAGCCCTCAATGCAAAGGCTCTAGACGCAAATATTGGTGTGAGAGCTAATTCAATCAAGGAAACACTGCATGTTGATGAAGGGCATATTGAAGAAGGATCAGCCGAGTGGTTCTTGTGGGAGAACAACTCCATTTGGCTCACTAACTTCACACACCATCAGGCTTCCAAGCAGCTCTCAAGGAAACTCAGTTTTCACACTCTATGCTTAGTGCCCTTTGAGTGCATTATCTAGGAATGAACCTAGTAGAGCATCCCACACAAACGAATGCTCCACATGCGGGTTTCACATGCCACCAACTCCACATTCACAGGCAACTTCAGCGCCACAGCCGTTTTCAGATAGCCCTCAATGCACAGGCTCTAGACGCAAATATTGGTGTGAGAGCTAATTCAATCAAGGAAACACTGCATGTTGGTGAAGGGCATATTGAAGAAGGATCAGCCGAGTGGTTCTTGTTGGAGAACAACTCCATTTGGCTCACTAACTTCACACACCATCAGGCTTCCAAGCAGCTCTCAAGGAAACTCAGTTTTCACACTCTATGCTTAGTGCCCTTTGAGTACCTAGGACTGAAATGAAGCTTGCTGAGCATCCCATACAAACGAATGCTCCACATGCGGGTTTCACATGCCACCAACTCCAAATTCACAGGCAACTTCAGTGCCACAGCCGTTTTCAGATAGCCCTCAATGCAAAGGCTCTAGACACAAATATTGGTGTGAGAGCTAATTCAATCAAGGAAACACTGCATGTTGGTGAAGGGCATATTGAAGAAGGATCAGCCGAGTGGTTCTTGTGGGAGAACAACTCCATTTGGCTCACTAACTTCACACACCATCAGGTTTCCAAGCAGCTCTCAAGGAAATTCAGATTTCACACTCTACGCTTAGTGCCCTTTGTGTGCCTAGGACTGAAATGAAGCTTGCTGAGCATCCCACACAAACGAATGCTCCACATGCGGGTTTCACATGCAAGCAACTCCACATTCACAGGCAACTTCAGCGCCACAGCCGTTTTCAGATAGCCCTCAATGCAAAGGCTCTAGATGCAAATATTGGTGTGAGAGCTAATTCAATCAAGGAAACACTGCATGTTGATGAAGGGCATATTGAAGAAGGATCAGCCGAGTGGTTCTTGTGGGAGAACAACTCCATTTGGCTCACTAACTTCACACACCATCAGGCTTCCAAGCAGCTCTCAAGGAAACTCAGTTTTCACACTCTATGCTTTGTGCCCTTTGAGTGCGTAGTACTGAAATGAAGCTTGCTGAGCATCCACACAAACGAATGCTCCACATGCGGGTTTCACATGCCACCAACTCCACATTCACAGGCAACTTCAGCGCCACAGCCGTTTTCAGATAGCCCTCAATGCAAAGGCTCTAGACGCAAATATTGGTGTGAGAGCTAATTCAATCAAGGAAACACTGCATGTTGGTGAAGGGCATATTGAAGAAAGATAAGCCGAGTGGTTCTTGTGGGAGAACAACTCCATTTGGCTCACTAACTTCACACACCATCAGGCTTCCAAGCAGCTCTCAAGGAAACTCAGTTTTCACACTCTATGCTTAGTGCCCTTTGAGTGCATTATCTAGGAATGAACCTGGTAGAGCATCCCACACAAAAGAATGCTCCACGTGCGGGTTTCACATGCCACCAACTCCACATTCACAGGCAACTTCAGCACCACAGCCGTTTTCAGATAGCCCTCAATGCAAAGGCTCTAGACGCAAATATTGGTGTGAGAGCTAATTCAATCAAGGAAACACTGCATGTTGGTGAAGGGCATATTGAAGAAGGATCAGCTGAGTGGTTCTTGTGGGAGAACAACTCCATTTGGCTCACTAACTTCACACACCATCAGGCTTCCAAGCAGCTCTCAAGGAAACTCAGTTTTCACACTCTATGCTTTGTGCCCTTTGTGTGCCTAGGACTGAAATGAAGCTTGCTGAGCATCCCACACAAACGAAGGCTCCACATGCGGGTTTCACATGCCACCAACTCCACATTCTCAGGCAACTTCAGCGCCACAGCCGTTTTCAGATAGCCCTCAATGCAAAGGCTCTAGACGCAAATATTGGTGTGAGAGCTAATTCAATCAAGGAAACACTGCATGTTGGTGAAGGGCATATTGAAGAAGGATCAGCCGAGTGGTTCTTGTGGGAGAACAACTCCATTTGGCTCACTAACTTCACACACCATCAGGCTTCCAAGCAGCTCTCAAGGAAACTCAGTTTTCACACTCTATGCTTAGTGCCCTTTGAGTGCATTATCTAGGAATGAACCTAGTAGAGCATCCCACACAAACGAATGCTCCACATGCGGGTTTCACATGCCACCAACTCCACATTCACAGGCAACTTCAGCGCCACAGCCGTTTTCAGATAGCCCTCAATGCACAGGCTCTAGACGCAAATATTGGTGTGAGAGCTAATTCAACCAAGGAAACACTGCATGTTGGTGAAGGGCATATTGAAGAAGGATCAGCCGAGTGGTTCTTGTTGGAGAACAACTCCATTTGGCTCACTAACTTCACACACCATCAGGCTTCCAAGCAGCTCTCAACGAAACTCAGTTTTCACACTCTATGCTTAGTGCCCTTTGAGTGCCTAGGACTGAAATGAAGCTTGCTGAGCATCCCATACAAACGAATGCTCCACATGCGGGTTTCACATGGCACCAACTCCACATTCACAGGCAACTTCAGCGCCACAGCCGTTTTCAGATAGCCCTCAATGCAAAGGCTCTAGACACAAATATTGGTGTGAGAGCTAATTCAATCAAGGAAACACTGCATGTTGGTGAAGGGCATATAGAAGAAGGATCAGCCGAGTGGTTCTTGTGGGAGAACAACTCCATTTGGCTCACTAACTTCACACACCATCAGGTTTCCAAGCAGCTCTCAAGGAAATTCAGATTTCACACTCTACGCTTAGTGCCCTTTGTGTGCCTAGGACTGAAATGAAGCTTGCTGAGCATCCCACACAAACGAATGCTCCACATGCGGGTTTCACATGCAAGCAACTCCACATTCACAGGCAACTTCAGCGCCACAGCCGTTTTCAGATAGCCCTCAATGCAAAGGCTCTAGACGCAAATATTGGTGTGAGAGCTAATTCAATCAAGGAAACACTGCATGTTGGTGAAGGGCATATTGAAGAAGGATTAGCCAAGTGGTTCTTGTGGGAGAACAACTCCATTTGGCTCACTAACTTCACACACCATCAGGCTTCCAAGCAGCTCTCAAGGAAACTCATTTTTCACACTCTATGCTTTGTGCCCTTTGAGTGCATTATCTAGGAATGAACCTGGTAGAGCATCCCACACAAACGAATGCTCCACATGCGGGTTTCACATGCCACCAACTCCACATTCTCAGGCAACTTCAGCGCCACAGCCGTTTTCAGATAGCCCTCAATGCAAAGGCTCTAGACGCAAATATTGGTGTGAGAGCTAATTCAATCAAGGAAACACTGCATGTTGA
>NW_026697160.1:0-40682 GCF_030435755.1 Ochotona princeps | reverse complement strand
TGAAGCCTACTACGTGCGAGACTGTGTAGGGGTGCAAGTATCGCGTGATGGGCTTTTGAGACGGACACAGCGTGACCGTGTATGAACATCTATTTCGTGAGGCTCAATCATCCGTAGGCGTGCACACACGCTGGCTGCGTGTGTATTGGATATACTCAACACCGCCAGTGAGGTATGTAAATTCCTTGACGGCAGCCTACAGGTTACCTACTTCACTCAGGGCAGTAATTATATATATTTTCATGTGTGTAGAGAGAGAGAGAGGCAGCACGTAATTCAGGATTTTTAGGCGTCAATGCCAACAACGAGGACGGAAGCAGGGACCCTTTACGCAGAAATGAATGGTGCATTGCCAATCGCGTTGCTGAAAGGTGCAGAAGATGAAAAAGCCGAGACAGCACCAGTTAGAGGAATCCTCAGTCGCATATCGTAGCAAAAAAAGCAAAAGAGAGCGCAGTGGACGGTAGCGCTCAGTAAGACATACCTGACATATCAACAGAAGCAACATTGCCAACGATAGTGATAAACATTGTACAGTAACATTGGGGAAGCAGAGGTCGCAAGAGCTTTAGCAGGCTCGATGGGGCACGGAAAAGCGAACGTAGCACCGTTTGAAGCGGTGCTCATCAACAGAACACAGCACACAGAGAAGCAGACGTAGCAACTATTACCTGCAGAGCCAAAACTGCAGCAAACAATGAGACAAAAGGGCAGTTCCTACCTTCATGGACCTCGCGTTTATTTGAAAACAGAAGCAGAAGCGTCTGCCGTTGAAGCCGGAGGTACCGTACGCAAGGCACGACAAACCGCGAGCCTTACGTTCGAGGGCCGCTCATACACAAAAACCGAAAGTACAGCACACATAGAGACAGACCCAGCAACTCTCACCTTTAAAGCCCCTTGCGTAGGAAGACGCTCTTGCAAAAACTGAAAACCATTCCTTCGAAGGCAGTGCGTAGTAATAAGGCGAAACCAGTCATTGCAGCACGTGCTGGGAGCTTCGAGTATTGCGTGTAATCAAGCAAATCTGCGAAGTCTCTCTCGCTTTTCGCCAAATGCTTCAGCACCCGAGTCATATCACTGAAATTGTGTATTCGATCCTTTAGTGCTGCTAGCTGCCGTGTATGCATAGGGAACAAAAAAGAACAAAAGCCTTCGATTCTGGGCGGAGATACATACAGCACATCATTGAGAAGGCAGTAGGACGATTGCTCTTAAGACGACCAGGAAAAAGTTCACTAAAGGTATATAAAGGGACATGATGAAAGAGATGACGATCAGTCGTGTACTATGCACACTTGCATACAGAACATCTGCTGCGCACCCAAAGGTTTCTACACCTCCACGTGCTTTCTTTTCTGTATTTGCGTATACATATCGGGGCTAACCCTCACTGCACTGAGCACGAGACGAGTGGGGAGCTCGTGATAGACTTCTTATATAGACTCTTTTTTTGCTGCAACATCACGCTCCGCGTGGTGAGACAATAAACAATGGAGGTGTGCCTGGACGGAAAAGCCATGTGGGCGTGTTTATGTGTATACATACAGACACATCAATACATACACCGGCATACACATAAGGACAGACAGCTACACATCTGTGTATCATACATAGGCAACATATGTGTTGCTTGAATCACAGGTCAGCCCATCAAAAGGGTAAATTTTTTTCTTCTCATGCGTTTTCCGAGGCAACGTCTGGAGAAGTGGCTGTACTAATGTGTTTAGCCCAGACTACCCCGTGCGTATCTTTCGCCACCCAGGCCCCTTTTCATACAAGATACGCCAGATTTATTTCCCCAGCATTTTCCCCCATAAACACCTACGCCGGTTATACATATGTACATGTATACATATGTAAACTACAAGTCCATACGTATATCTTTGTATCACCTCATGAAGAATCTCTACATTGTAGAATTCGCTGTCTTTGGTTCTGTTTCATACAGATGCATAAATGTAAGGTGTGTTCGCGTCACTTTGCGTACTCGCCCTCTAAACACAAGTCCACGCACATGTTAGGTAATGCCGTGACCGGATGCAGCCCTCGTCACCAGTATTACGCTATTCATCCTGTCTCTGTCCGCGCCTGTACCAGAGACAGCACAACGTACGTGTCCCTCTCACCTCCCAGCGTATCGTGGCGCTCTCACTTTCGAGACGTTCAAGTGATGTGGTTCAGCTCCACAGGGCCGTTTTTCACAAAATGCAAATGTAGAGATGAATCTTACGCCCTCTTTGAAGACTTCAGTAGTGCCGCAAGCAATCTCATCATCGAAGAGCTTCCTGCCCTGTTCAGAGGCGCTGGGCGGTGGGCGAAAGTTTTCTGCGTAGTACCGCAGCTGCTCAATGAAACGCCTGCCACCACTTCCTGTGTACGCATAGGCCGGCCACTCTGCAATATAAAGAACCAATAAGGCAAACCATGATTTGAGTTGAGTATCTCCGGTACGAAGAAAGGGACAGAGCTCCTTTCGGAATATATGGGGGTCCAGTAGTCCTGCAGAACGCAGATTAACAGACAAGGCACCACGCGAGGCAGCGGCGAACCAATATTTGTGAGGCGAAAACGAGTGAATACGTTGAAAGCACTCACGGCGCTGTCGCTTAGATACATAGTGGTTGTGGCATAAGCGACAACGTGCTACGAAGTGCATACATCTCCATGTTTAGGGGACCTAAGCATGAGGATGACTGACAAGGAAGTAAAGGAAAATAGCAACAGTTTCATGGCCTATAGCCACACGTCGGGCCGAGAGATGCTGCACAAGGAGCCTGATTATGATTTGTACCAGGAAATGCCAGCAACGGCAGCTACCCGCAGAATCTTGTGCGTCAACACCCAAAGCTAGCAATGCAACACAGCAAGCCCTGCAACCTCTTCGACACCAGCGTGGCAGCAACTACAACTACCTCTCAGCAGCAAAGCAATATTGAAGCAATGGAGGAGGGTAATATACTAACAACATCAGCTGCCGAAGTATTAAGAGGAGCAGTCTTAAAATATAGAGATACTCAGACGAATGGAATTGTAGTATCAGCAGCGGAACAGCTATTCTATTCAGCAAACACGCCCACATTCTAGAACCAATCCACAGCAAGAGAACTCTAGGACAAGGATACCGAAAAAACAGGAAGAGATTTCCCCTCTCCCATAGGCGACAACGGCGGTACAAGACTTGCTCTAGTATTTGCACGTTTACACGTAGCTTGCGGGCATCAAACATTCACGTGTACCCGCATTCCGCTGTTAGCTCGCTCCACTCTCAGTTGGAGGTACACACATAAACGGTGCAGACGGGGGGCAACTCTAGAGTTGAGGAGGATACCAAAAAGACGTTTGAGAGATCGCGAGGGTAGGTTTAATATAGCCGGTGCAAAAATTTGGTATCACTTAGTATGCTAGTCCAGGTACATGGATCGATCGAGTATGGCCCGTGGAAAATTTTTCTGGTTTGGTATAATGAAAGAGCTGTTGTAGTATATATGTATAGGAAAAAGCCACGACGTATATAGGTTGTTACTACAGCATAGCACGTGTAGTAATATGCCTCGACATATAGACAAAGTATTTCAGCTTTGACATACCTAGAGTAAGTACACTCTTAGTCTGGCACGTAGTCATAGGTTCCAGCAGACCAAAATTCTCACTCTACATTCACATGGCATATGTAGTAATATGGGTGGACATAGCATGCGAGGTACGTTTGCATCGCGTGTGGGGTATGAAGCATTGAGACATAAGCAGAATTAACTTAGTCTATATTGTTGGATAATGAGATTTGACCAGTCAAATGATTGTTTCAGCATTGTGACATTAATATTCAGTACTGACGCTGTGAGCTGCGGCAGTGGCTCCTGCGACTGGCGGCTTGCTTACGCAGATGTGGCGGGCGATGCTGTCGGGCTGAATAAATGGCACACCCACAAATACATAACACAAATCCACATGAACACATATTCAGATTTTCCCATTGACTGCGTGCGTAACGTGCAGGGGGAGAAGAAATTCAAGAAAAGAAAAACAGAAGGGCTAAGACTGAATGCGTCGCCTCTCACAAAGAGAAAAACACTCTACTGTACGAAACATACTGTTTCTTACCCCTTTTTTTAGCAGGATGGTAGAGAGACGTACCACGTCATGTAGGAACATGATGAGACAGACAGAGAAAAATACTTTCTCTGGACAACCTGCCTATTTGCACCGTGTAGCGCTCACGCTTGTACACTTTTACTTTGAGAAAACTAAATAGAATATGCAGCGATGCAGATAAGCACAGCGTAACCAGTTCCTTGAGTCGTACGGTGGGGACGAAGAGAGATAATACGACACCCCCAAGAGATTTTTTATTGTGCAGACTATTAAGAAGCACATTCTGCCGCATATCATTAGAAGCAACGCATATGTACCTAGGTGTATCTCTCGTCTTGCGTGCTTCTACTTTCTCCAACAGAAAACAAGTTGGTGTGTGTATATGAATTTTCTGACAACATTCACGTAAACCTGCTTATCTGTTGTGGCATGCACATAAACAGGTATATGCACAAAATATACCGAGTTTGGATGGTCTGGCAATGTGTGTGTTTGTGTGTGTGTGTGTGTGCGTGCGTGCAATGATCTGTAACCAGGTGCAGTAGAATCGTATGCGGACGCGTACGAATGAGCCTCCACGTGCACCTACTTGTAGACAAATCCTAGCGTATCTTTATATGCGTTATAGGCGCATCTATGAGTGTTCATGTACATATAGAGATATATCTACTCTTTCATACCCTACTTTGCACAAGGTCTGCTTCTCTTTAAGCCAAAAAGAAGCGGCATGTGCTAACAAGTGTTAAAATATGCATTAGTCTAGTCCTATGAGAGTCATTAGCAGCGGCAGCGCCGCCCTACAAATACTAGAGGTCTCATCCCTGTGCACGAATGCCACGAAACGTATAGAGTGGCCTTCACCTGTATTCGCTAGCCCTTCACGGAGCATAATAGTATCAGTATGTGCTCAGGTGTCAAAGTGCGACAATAAACGAGTGTTACTGCTGTGCGAAAGGAGCTGACAAAAATACGCACACACTCCCACTACAAAGAATGGACGTAGAAACAGTAACATCAGCGACGATATCGTTGTAACGTGAAGGAACGTACTGCAACACTACGAGGAGAAAAATAAGCAACACAGCACAGACTCACTGATGCGGCTAACCGGATACACTGGCTAGAAGATCACACACGCTCTCTGAAAATGAAGACAGGAGCTCATGCTGGCGGCATCAAATATACTGACAGTAGGATCAGCCACAGCCGTTATGACTAATAGTGGCATCCTGAATGACTAGGCGGAGGGAGCGCCAGCGCAAGGCCATAACAACGCTAGCTTGTTACTGTACACGTGCCGGTCTGAAACGTACTAAAGAGCTGAGCAAAAGCATCACCGGCAGCAGAGGGGCGCTGGTGAATACAAACTGCTGCAGCTTTTCAACCATGCATTTCAGAAGCTGAAAAGAAGGCGCGATGATAGAACCTGTTCCCAATTACGAAAGCGTCTACAGAGTCGACTGCTACCGCTGTGACTGCAGTTATGTGTGCCGCTGTGCAGCAGCAGCAGCTCGACTGCCGGGTCTTTGCAACACGTATTCCTCACTTCTGATACCGCCGACTGCACACCGCTAGTTCGAAGAGGTGGTGTGCGTATCTAATCTTTAACTCGGCAGCAGACGAGCGTACGACCACTTGCTAGCGGGTGTTCTTTCGTGCAGATACTTGAAAAAGCAACAGTCCATTAACACTCATATGGCACCCTCTGTCGTCAAGCGACCGCAAGTGTATCTACCTCCGCGATAAAGGTCGGTGGCAGATTCCTGTACATCATTCAATGCCAGTGCACATAGTCACGACCTCTGCTCCCAATACGTCAGAATGTTTGTGGCTTTTATCAACACTCTACGGACATGCTACCCTCTCTGGCAAAACGGTGAGCAGATCCTACCGTGATGTAAAGATCATCGATATTACAGCTGCGTTCCCGCACAATCACATCCCCAGCTACTTGGAAGAAACATTCGTCTGGCTACTATAGGAAATGATGCTGTCCACGGCAGTCACAGTCACCCCAGGCCACGACTATGTGGCGATGCTGTAACTCGGATGCAGCAATACCCTCCAAACATAACGAGAGTCAATGGAAAAGGTCAGGCGAATAGACACTGTCTGTGCCTTGCACATGAGATAGTGTCCACCGGTAGAACTGACCGCCTTGCTAATGGTAGTGTCTGATTGCTTCTCGGCTAGTAGACCTAGCTCAGGACGGTGTGCATTTCTGGTGCAAGGTCCACAAGTATGAGCGCTAACAGGAATAAATGCATTCAACAAGCTCAGCACTTACAGTTCACATTACATGCGCTGGGTTATCTCTCTAATTGTGGCATGTTTTTGTTTTCGGTAGTCTTTGTAGTGTAGTACTGTTAGTGGTCACTATAGGGGATCTTTTACTGTCGAGCGTATTACCCCCACCAGGGGTACTAGTGCCACCACTACTACTGCAACTACTCACGAGTACCTCAAGTGCTGCTACCTTTGAATATTGCTTTTACAGAACTGCCCGTACTACGTACTACTACCTATTGGCACCGTCTACCGTAGTATTGTGCATCTGGCTTTAAAATACAAGCACTATTACAAGCGTACAGCACACTTCTTCGGAACAGAACTAGTGTAGATTAGACTCGCCTCTGAGGGGTGGTACTAGTGCCACAAGCATTGCTGCTGCAGTAGTTACTACTTCGAGGACTCTTGTGCGGCCTTGACACTACTGAAACACTTTACTCCGTTTGATTTGATGAGCGCACGGTTAGTAATCCTACCCCATCCCCTGCTGCCGCCCCTAGGGCTCGCTACTTTCACTGATTATCAGGTCTGTGGCCTTTCTCCTTGAGCTCCTCTGTACTATCTAAGGGAACGCATCGAGAAAATATGGCTCTGAAGACATACGAAGAGGTGGACGATCTTAAGAATCGGTGCTAGCTCTGGCCAACGCCGCCGCCCAGTTACCTGTGTAAAAAATGGATGGTTATACATGTATATGCATGTATACATAGCATAGGCTGATGGGGACAGGAGGCAGCTTTTAATAGGTCCTGCAGAGCTCTTTTGACTTTGCTACGTACTCCTGGGACCACATGGCTTCCTGAGTGCTGTTTACAACGGCACTGAGGAATCTAGCAGCAGTGCGCTGCCCTGCACTCTGCCAGTTTCGACTGCACATCACAACTAATACGCTCTAGAGTATTATGGCCCGCACCACCATCTTCTCGAAACGTGGTATCATTCCCCCTGTAGTAAAGCAACCACTTTACCATAGCAGCTTGATAGAATCAGCTTGTTAACCGCCGCACAACATTTGTATTCTGAAGGAGTCTTCGATCAAAAACTGTCTATTCAGCAACAGCAACAGTAACTGACGCCACCTTCCAACTGAGGACAAAATATCCTTTAAGTTAGTATCCGTAGCAAATAAGGACTGTGAGCAGGCAAAGATTGACTAGTGACCTACAGTATGAAGGGACGGTAGCACAGGCTAATCATCAAAGTATTAATGAGGTCCCCCAGAGTGTCACTGCTAAATTTTTGATAACCGTGAACATGGTGCAAGTAGAGACCTAACTCACTAGCAAAGTATGACAAAAAGCTTCCTTTTCAAGATAGAGTACTGTCGCTTCAGTAGTGCTACCATAGCACTGCAAGAAGTATGTGATAATGCTCCCTTGCGATGTATAGCCTTTTAGTCCCCTTAAACAGGGCTACAAACAGGATATTAAAGGCACCGGTCTTCATTAGCACCTAACTGAGTGCGCGACTCCACTACTCCTATGCAGTTCTACTACTACGTACAGGGCAGGCTACGCAACGTGATGTAGGATGGCACGCACATACAGTAAAGGACATTAGTAGAGATTTGACTAAGTGCAGCAGTGTCACGGGTCCCATGCCGACCGGGTGCTGCTGCTGCGGAGGATGCATGGTTGGACATCGCTGCTCTTCACTGTTGAGGAAAGCACTCCCAGCAGCGGTTCTTCTCTTTTAAAGCTGCATTAGCAACATAGTCTCTTTCCGCATGAGCGGCGGCAGCAGCAGCACTCATCACGTTTCCTGCAGCAGGTGAAAGCCCAAGGGCGACGTTCCAGCAGATCCTCATACAGAGCTACTACGGCAGAGTCGCACTAACATGCAGCAGAAGGCAGTAGCAGGAGCAGCTTAATGCACAGAAAGGTGCTCAGGGTCAGCAAATTAGTGAATAGTACACCAGACTGGACTGTTCGGCAGCAGCAGCGGCAGTAGAGGTAATGCACAGCCACAACAGCAGCTGTGGAACAGCAGTAGTCGTAACAAAGCCACAGCAGCAACTGCTGAACAACAGTGGCTGTAGCGAGGCCACAGCAGCCACTGCTGCGAAGCAGAACGTATGATCACAGCAGAGGTTTCACATGAGCATCGGTAACCCTTTACTCTGTGGAGCGAAAGAGGGGAGCACAAAAAAAGAACGAGCAGGACAGAAGAACGAACAGGGTATTCTACGTGTGATAAAGTTTAAATCTACTGAAAAAGTTTCCAACTTGCAGCCCGAAGGGGAGTGTGCAATAGCACCCTTGCGACCTCAGCAGTATATGTACTGCAGCTGCAACCCAGAATAGTAGTGAAGCACTATCTGGTACCTTACCTTATGTGTGTGCAAGCACACCTATACCTACTGTCAGATAATGACACGAACATAGACCTTCAAACACTCTTGAACGTACACGCTCACACACCCCTCCCACACCTAGAGACAAAGAGTAGAGAGCCCATACGTGGGGCATGCGGAAACTGTGGTTCTCGTGATACGAGACTTCCCAAATGAAAAATTTTAATGGCTTGCTCCACTCAGGTGCGGTGCTTCCACACCATGCAACTGATTCTCAACTTCTTATTCCGAGCATTAAACAATTCTTCTTTTCAGTTCCTATACTGCAGTGATCGGCAGGTACACTATTATATTTTGCAGTCATGAAACGTCTACATCTTATGCTTCACATACGCATATCGAGCGCAAAGAGTACTGCTCCTTCTATCTTAGATAAGGCAAAGTTATTTCCCGTCCACAGCAGAGAGTAAAAAATATGGACGGAAAGTTCAAGTCGAGATACTAAAAAAGTCGTTTGCAGTTCAGCGTAGACAGTGACTTCCTACCGGTTGAAGGCGCTAATTGGCCTGCTCCTTCTGAGCGTCCCGATTTTGTTCGCAGCTTGTGCGACGATATGCGTTTAGCTGGAGAGCCGTCTTTCTTCTTTTCATGTGAAGGGTGTGAAGGGTGTCGTAGCGATACTCCTGCAATATTGTAGCAAAATTGACGCATTTGTGTTTCCCATCTTTTCACACATATCAATGTGAGACCTTGGAGCACAATTAACGCATTTTTTGTTTTGTCCGGATACACCAAGTCAAGATATCTAATGTCGTATTAGAGAAGAGGAAAAGCTCACTTTTCATTCTCGTTTCACACACACACGAGTGACATCTCTCCGCCTCCTCGCACGGTCCTAGGCCCACCGAACAGGTCTTCATCACTTCACGTTTCCGAGTACACATTTCAGGGTCGTGCACAACAATAAGTCTTAGTGTGTCTGGGGGATATACTACTCTCCCAGCAGATGCATTCAAGGCCCTTCTTCGCCGCTTTCAGAGTGCGAGAACGCTGGCTGTCTGCCACCCGCGCTGGGTTTGAATGTCTATGTAGAATGTATTACCTCTCACACAATCTTGGGCGGCGTGTGCTTACCTTCCTTTGCGAATTCTCATACACCGTGCCCTTCGTCTCTGATAGTCTCTCTATTCCCATCTTATTGCATACAAAATCCTTCTTCATACCCATACGTGCTTAAGTGTGTTTCAGAGTCTTTCCTGTTGCGCACAGTCATCTCATCTATATAATACTAGACGCATTGACGTGCGTGTGACCGTCGCTAAAATTTATCACACCAAAGAGTGCAATGTAAATGTGCTTGCTTTCCTTGTGCAAAAACGCAGGCCTCCATGTCTCGTTACACACGGAATGGTTCGTCCCTCCCTCGCTTGAGCATCGTACAGCAAATTACGAAACATTCAGCATCTGTGCTATAAGCCCCTCCGCCGTTTGCACATGAGCACAAAATCCCTGGACGTCGTCCGCAGAATTTGTTTTTCAGACACGGAGAGACGCTTCTTCCGTCTTATATTTGCTTTTACGAGTCCCTGCTGACGCACATTAGCTTGTTCCTCATGGCACGTGCTCCAATATTTAGGCATGTATAATTTCGCACAAGAAGCCGCTTTCCCTGCTACCTCTCTTCACTTCTGCAAGACTAGATGCCAGAGCTCCTGATAAATTATACGCAGCGCACTAATAAGTTCCACTTGCTCGAAAGCCACTCGGAGAAACGCATATGCTTCCACACTGGTGCTAAGATTTGTATAACTGCACGAGCCTTCCAGGCACACGGACGTACTGGACATGTATACATGATTACGTGCCCAGTAGTGACAGTAGTTTGGTCTTCGGCAGCAGCAATGATACTACTATTCGTAGTTGTTGCAGGAGTAATATTAGTAGTTGTAGGATTGGTACTAGCGATAGGATAGTAGTAACAATACTAGTAGTAGTAATAGCAGCAGTACTAGCAGTGTCAGGCACGTAGGTCCATGCAGCGAATAGGGCGCCAAGATAGGCAATGGGCAGCATGTATGTAAAATTCCTGCATGAACTGAAATACGTATGGACACCGAGCGAGAAGCGAGTTTCTGCGGAAAAGGACAGAAAGCACACGTGTATCTGTGAATACGTGAGGTGGACAACAGTGCCTCAATGTGCGTTATTTCGTCGTCTTAGATTTTCCAGAGCCAGCGATACATCTATACGTATGAACAGCACTCTTAACGTGTAGTATACGTAGATTCCGCCTTTTTTTTTTCGTACCGGCTAGCCGTTTTTTTAGTCTGACTTCCAGTTTTGTTCTTAGGGCGTCCTCTTTGGAGACTGCATTACCACCTTGAGGATTCTCACGGACGCGGTCCCCGTTGGGCTTTGCGGACATTTGTAATGTACTCGGATTCGCCACGTCCAAGAGCCGACGAGTTTGTACGGCGCCCACATGGGTTGAGGAAAAATCAGATTTTGAAAGCCCGCGAAGGACTAGGAAAAGTAGAAGCAGGGGGGAAGCTTTTAATGTTTGATAGAGATGCAGTACGCGCAGCAACAGCACCGGCAGCCTCAAGAGCAGGCGAAGAAGACAGCAAAGAAGGAAATTCGACAGCTACTTCAGAAGCACCTGCGGGCGGATAGCCAAGGGCTGCGCCCGCAGTGATTGATGGTTGTGTGTCTTTCAGAAGAGAAAAGACAAAAGGCGGTGCAGGTGGAGAGGCAGACAGCAGGTCACTATCAGAACGATGGGTTGCAAAATTCATCAGAGAATATTCTGGAGAAGAAGACAAAGAGAAGGAGGTTATTTCACTCGAGAATGTTGCTTTTGATACAACCGCTTCGCCTTCATCGTGGATGGCTGCAACTAGTGCTGCTGTCTCTGTGCGCCCGTGGCGGCTTGGTGACGCCGCTGATCCTAGTGTGAAGGTTTTACTTTCTTTTGTAGCAGCAGCTGCTGCTGTCTCTTCTACGAGTGTCGGCATCCGGCGTTCGGCTGATGCATCCTTTTCTCTGTTTTGTGTGGATGGGATCAAGTCACAAGATGTGGTAGGAAGGGAACACGAGCAGTCAATGCCATACTTGGACGTTATTGTGTATGTCCCAAACATCTTTCCACAAGTGAATGCCAGCAGCAGGCCAGCAGTGTAAACGACAGCTTTCCATCCCGGTAGCATATTAACGTTCCAGCAGCTGACTGCGTAAGGCCGCATGAGCTAGTAGCCAACAAAGAATGAACCTAGATGTGCTTGGCCGACACTGAAGCAGGTTACCCCGAGGAATACCTGCTTTATCCTGGGCGCTGCATCTCTGCTCAGGTTCCGTCGAATCTCGCCGGTGGGTTTGTACTGAAGTACATCCTTCTAAATTTTCGTCCTTGCTGCCGCAAAAGCAGCACCGAGAGCAGCATACACAACAACGAATATTATGGGAGCTGCTAGTGTCTTCGCCCATCATGTAGTCTGCCGTGTAGCTTTTGCTACGCCTGTAGCACGATGTGCGGAGGTTTCGAGGATGTTTCTGGTATGCTCCTATAACCGCACATCCTTTTCACAGTACGGTTGACCTCACAGAAAACAGCGCTGCTCTTGCGTATCCTCTTCCAACGTCACTTGCGTGTGTCTAATAACTGCACCGCCTTTATCTTGTATTCGATCTTAGAGCACCCCCCAATACTGCTGAGTACGCCGCGATTTCGCCTAGGTCTCCTGAGCAGTTCGGTGATGCGCCCTCTCTGTGTCGCGTTGCGTTCGCTGCTGCTTTCGTTGATGAGGGTCTGGCGATCTTCATCACATCTCTTCTGCAGCATAAGGGTGCAGGGGTTTCTTCTCGTACACTGGCGCCTATTCTTGCAGCTCGTGCCAGAAGACTCCTTATATGTGCGCGGTCGCACGCTATAGCTGCAGTGTCTTGCGCTGCTACTCTTTCCTGGCCGTGGTCAAGTGTAGGACGACCTGATGGTGGCCTACCCAAGGCAACTAAGCAGTACCTATACTCAACCCTCGGCGAATTCTGCGGTTCCTGTTGGTGCTCTGTCCCTGTCTCGGCGCACGAGATCTCTCCTCCTGTTGCTACAGTACGTGTACATAAGCTATGTCGCGCTCGCAGCTGTCCTACTGGCATTGTTGCATTCTTTGGCCAACTCGTAGCTTCAGAACAGTTGCTACTGCCTTCTTTGACACTGCGTGTGATACTTCTGTGGCTGCTGCCGTGAATACAGATGCACAGCCATCCACGACTCGAGGACACGTTGCCATGGCTCCCACGGCTTCGCCCCACGGCGAGAGTCAGGCTGTCCCACTGGCCGCTCTTGCCGCGGGTGCTGATGATGCTGATGCTGCAGGGCGTCTGTGAAGATGCTGCTATTCCAACTCGTGTTGCTGGAAATAGCTCGCTGCTGCAGTACCTTGCAGCGAGGAAAACAGCAGCACGCCATATAGCACACGTATTTGAAAGCATACTAAGCTTATGATAGCTGGATACAAACAAAGAGCCCTCAATTCTTCAACTGGCTGTCGTAAGGATCTCCTAAGCTGCGGACCCGAATGTAGCGGAGCACTAAATTGACCGCTCCTGTTTGCGCACGCCGTCAATGAAGAAGGCCCCCACTTGTACTCACCGTGGCAGCCTCACTGTATTCTCCTTGTTTCTCTGAAGCTGCGTCTTCTTTTTGTGTACTTCCGAAGTCCTAGTCTAACTGGCAGCTTTTCGTCTCGTACAGGAACAACTATGTCTGTGCCGCTGCTGTTTACTATCTCTACTTCTCTGCGGGAGCGTTACGTATCAGGCCGTCGATTTCTATAACGTGCAGACATATCCTCTGCAAGGTGTATACGCGGGTACATGCTAGCGAAGGCGGACTTAACGAAAGGCGACTGGACCTGAGGGCGTGTTGCAAATCATTTCATTCGAGTACCCTATACTGTTGAGAATGTACAAGACATTGAAGGGGGTGGAAGTAAGCAATATCTTCAGGAGTTGCGAGCGGAAGCGCGCAGCCCCCACCTTCGGCACTCTGACTTGGGGAGCGTACCTAAGTATGTCTTTAGAAAGCCGCTGCTGCAGCCCTTCGCACCTGTTTCCACCCTTTCTGGCTTCTTTGTGCAGCTGTCTCTGCGGCTCTAATAGCTCTATCTGCTACTGCGGCCTTTAATTTCGTTGTTTGTTGTTGTTGTTCTGCTCGAAGACACAGGTCGTCGGTAGAGCTGTGCCCGTTGGTAGTGCTTGTGTAAAGTAGCCACAGAAGGAGAATTTGACCGGGCGCCCGCTGTGCACACCAGTCAATCAGGAAGATGTGACCGTTGTGACACCGGTACGCCGGTCCACCCTCAGCCCCCCCCCTTGTCAACTGGATATTTCGCCAGCGGCAAAGATCTGGTTTCTCTGTCCGATGGTCTCTTGTGAAAGATAGGGACAGGATGCTGCAAATGAAAAGATACAGTGTGGTGTACAGTTTTACAGGCGCTGCACATCGCCACTGTGTACAGGCTCATGCCCTCTACGTGCACACTATTACACACCTGTGCAGATACTTAGAGTGCTGGAAATCAGCCAGAGATATGCGTAGTCCGCTGAGCTGAGACCTGAAACGAACCGCTGCGATAGGAGTTATCTCTGGTTCGCATTATGCATGCCATGGGGGGTCCAATAAACGTGAAATTGTTGCCCGCTGGTGTGCGGCGCAAACTGTGGCAAATCGTGCAACGAGGGCGAGTGAGAATTAGATGTCTTCCGAAAGGCGCTGCAGACATGGCCACTTGCTAGCCGCACAGTCAGCGAAGGCGACCTCGTGCGGAAAATATGTGAATAGGATACTGATCTGCTCAAGAAGCCAGCCGGTCCCCGATTCGTGGTGTATGAGGGATACGTTCCCCAGAAAATTTAACGGCATCAAGTGACGTACTCCTCTGCACTGCGTGACACGCTGCCTTCTGGTTCAAGGCTGGCCGTCTTACCTTCGCCCTCTGCATACATTTCGGGTATCTCTGCAAAGGGTTGTCTCTTAACATGTCCGAATCGAAAGAGTTCTGCTCGTCCCGGCGTCTCTTGGTCTGTCTCCTAATGAAAAAAGGTAAGAGACATCACACCGCCTCCGACGCCCACCACGTAGAGATGAAAGACGCCTCACGTGCAGGCATACATGACTCTAGTAGTATATGCATAAGTTCTAATGAGGGCATATACTCTTCATTGCGCCTACTCCATATAGGTTCGGTTCTCCCCGTGACCCTGTCCCCACTCACACAACCGTCTCTCTGGGTTGGCGTCCTGTGAAGCCTCGTGACACTCTGCAGGACTGACTACTGCTTTGGGGGCTAAGTACGTACGGCGTTTACAGCTACCTTGAATACCACGCATTCGTCAAAAGCACCCACATCACCTGTTACAGATGGCACGAAAGAAAGCTTATCGCCGGGTACTGGAAGCCACACACATGCAGCGTATTTATACAGATTCACATGAATCCGCCATGGAAAAAGGGACGGGCAGCGGTTCCGTACAAAGCGAGACATTCCACCCATTCACCCCCGTGTAGTACTGCCAGCCCGAAGGTGGCCGTCGGCGTGCGACCGATCTTTACACTGCGGTCTAAGGAATTATCTGCGTGGCGCTCGAAGTACTCTTGCAGTTGAGATATGCAGACATACGGACGAGTGTGTCGATACGCAGATTCGAAATTAGTCTTTCCGGGGCGCCGTTTATCGCCTGTAGCCCTTGCGACCGCCTTGCTGTGGCTACTGCTTCAGGTATGTGTCGATCTTGTCAAAGACCGAGCTAGTGCCGCCCTGCCGCGGGCACAGAGGAATACAAAAAACAACTTCTCGCGACATTGACAGGGAAGTGGTAACCACTGAGGAAGCCTATATGATCTTACTCCCTGGATGATAATGCTACCAGCCACGATCGGTCTTGCTTGATTCCAACCTGCCGATTGTTTTAAGAAAGTGCGTCGACTAACGACATCACCACAGAAGCGGTAGGGTGTCGGTGGCCGCGCCACAGCAGCAGACTGCGGACACCGGTAGCAGCTACAACACAAGGAGGTCGTAACGCATTGCTGGTCGCTATGCCGCATCTGCACTGCGGACTCTTAGAGGAGCAAGGACAACAGGAGAGTTGTACTAGCAAACTCTAGTAAACACAGGAAACGACCATAGTATCGCAGCAATCGGGACATCGGCCCGAAAGGGGGCAACGGCCAAAACAGCTGCTGAATTGAGCGCCACCAGCAGTAGCAGCCCCCGTACGGCCCGGCCTCACAGCGGCAGACACACACTTCTAAACCCCACAGCAAGGGTAGTATCGGACGTCATTGCACGAACTTGATACCGGCCGCATAGGAAGGATTGGTGTGATCACGTCAAGGTACTGACTGTGGCCCTTGTCAACAACGGCAACTGCTGCGCACTAGCAACACGTAATGCAAGACGAGTCACATCAACACAGCATCATCCTCAAGAGCCCACAGGGGCTCTCCCTGTCATGGATCTACAGGCCGTACAGGATGTTCTTGACAACATCGCTGCCACTGCAGAAAAGCAGGAGCACCGCCTGGTTCCATGTGTTACACGCTTGACTCAGTGGTACAAGTGTCACTGTGATTGCATCCGCGTTATGTAGCTGCTAAGGCCCCTGGCGGACTCCACGTAGGGTTAGAAGCCACGAAGAGGCCAGGGGGACGTCTCGCGTACAGAGTTGGTGGGCACCACATGCAGCGAAAGTCGCTTCTCCTGCACGCTATTTTCGCTTTATTACTCGGTATCGCTTGCTCTAGTGTGCTCTGCTGTATTTTGTCAATGATTCCTCGCCCGCACCGCCCTCGTGTACACCATATGCATTGAGTGGGCTGCTGCTAGGGCTGCCCAGTGAGCCGCGCTGTATCGGTGCGATGGTGACCTGCACTGTACAACAGGCGAACCGCTTATCCTACTTGGCTGTTGACGGTGACCTCCTCTAGGCAGTGTAAGCTCAGCTCTTCTTTGGCCCCAACTACTATGTTGGTGTGCGTGTGTGCCTATACTGTGCTTCCCTCCGTAGTTGCTGCTTGTTCTGCAGAAGTGTCTGTGCTGCTGCTGGTGCTCCGTGTCGTCTCACCGGCCATTGTGCCGCTGCGGGAGACGGCGATAAAACCCCAGGAAGATGTTCCCGCGGAGTATGTTTCCGCACAGTAATCGTGCGGACAGTCCAGATATGTACATCTGCAATTGAATACGTCAGAACATGGTGCTAAGGCGAGTACGTCGTCCCCGGGCCACTGCGTTAACAGCTACCGTCAAAATTTGCAGATTTATAAACCCACTCAAACCCGCATAACGAAGCTTTGCAGGTGTCACGGGGAGTCCCACCGCTGGCATGGTGCTCTTGGAGACTTACGAGCTCTTCAGACACGCTGCTTGTAAGTGGCAGATTCGGGCGCGTGTCCGCGTGATCGGGCCGACAGTACTGGGGCCCACAGACAAGTGGGCAGTTGTAGATGTTTTTGCGTATAAAGATTTACCAGGCATATCAGTACTCGACTAACACGAAATTTGTACGTGTTCTCTCGATAGTCTTTGAATGTACGCTCGGCATTTGTACACGCCGGGTCCAAATTGACGCCGCGAGGCAAACGCACGCTCACACGCACCCCATCTTTCATTTCATTCTCTGTATTACCTCATTCGCAGCGCTTATCTTTAGAGAATACCCTCATGGCTTTTCTCCAGCGCGCACTCGGGAGACAGCACCCGCTTTGCGGTCTTTTGCTGGAAGCCCAAGCAGCCGATCACGCCACCACGACACTTTCTTTGAGCGAAGTTGTGAATGTTACATTGTTGGTTCTGCTCTCCTCGTAGCAAGCTTGAGATTCAGCTCTCATGATGCCTGACTACGACAGGCCGTGTACGGTTAAGGGAGGACTCGCCGCCCTCGCATAGATTCTACGGGTCGGCTCTCTCAGTTCCGGTTCTCGCCCTGCGGCGCCCCTGCAAATGCTCGCGTGGAGCGAGCTTACCACCCTCGATTCGCATGGGTTGGGTGCACTAGATCCCTCCCGGTCGTCAACTTTGTGGGATCCGGCAGTACTATCCTCACGCGGCAACGCCACACATACTTTCAATTTAAGCATCTATCTTCACGCTCTCCAGCATATCCGCTTACCAGTAATGCTCGGCCTCGAGTGCAAAACAGCTCCGCCTACCGCGCGTGCTGCACTCCGCCCGTTCGCGTTGCAGCTGCGCTGCTGCTAGAGTTGCTGGTGTAGGTGTTCTTGTGCCTCAGCCGACAGCAATGCTACCGCTGGACACCAATTCGACCCGGCAACGGAGCTACCAACCTAAAGTGCCGCTACAGGCGCGTGTGCGAGCGACGTCTCCTAACGATTTCTTCTGGGCATTATTGTAAGGGCTCGCGTTATTCCCCTCTGCCGGCTGTGGCTGAGATTGTTCTCCCCTCGCTGCCCGACTACTGTGCGTATATACTGCCATTTCTGTTGCAGCGCCGTCGCCTTCGGACCCGGCGATCCTGGTGGCATGGCCGCGCTGCCGCCGCCTCTGCTAGTGGATCGAAGCTGCTGTGATACGTTAGGCTTCGGTTTTGTGAATAAAACCGGTACCAACCTAAAGCCACATCATGCGGTCGCTCATCGGTTCCATCTCTCCTGGGGGTTTTTGTGTTTGTGCACGAAATCAGCAGTGGAGTGTGGACAAACGCTGCATTGCGAGTTCTTGATACTTCATAGCACATGTGCCGTGTACGTCATGCTTCGCCAGCGCCCACTCTTCCCTGTGTTTTGTTGGACTGATATAGAAGACTTTTAGTCAACATGGGCTGTCCTGTCTCTTCTCCGTGCTGCAAGAAATGCTGGATACACATACAGAGGAGCATCTCGTCTATTCTTCAGCTCCGAATCCAGAGGATCCGCATTAAATTTGAGCTGGGCTGACTGGGGATATGATTCTTACTTCTTAATATGGAAGGTGATACGTAAAAATCCCCCAAATATCTTAGCAGTCGACTGCGTGGCATTCTTTCTGCTCTGTGCGCCGGGGAATGCAGCGGCAACCCTACTGCGCAGGCTTTTATCGCAGTGTAGCTAGAGTGAAAATTCACACGCAGAAGAAGCGTGGGAGCAGCAAGTGAAGAGCAACGCCAGAGCAGCAGCGAGGTGGCACATGCAAAACAGTGCAGCACAGCGAAAAGACCTCGTAGAATACCAGTGGCAGCATGGTAGAAGAGAGCGCTGGATGACAGCGGAGAACGTGTTTCACCCCCCCACGAGGAGGCTTCAGAAGCTTCAAGTTTTCTAAGGGTCGCAAAGTGTCATAGCAGCCCCAGAGTCATTTGACCCCTCAATCCCTGATGACGCCCTCTGGCCTCTTGTCAGACACGCTCCTTTAAATTCTCCTCTGTTCACGTGTGGTTCCTACTACCACCGCATCGAGCCCCCTTGATCTCTCTTGCCGCGCGCGCGCACACAGACCTACGTACGCTTTGAGATCGGTGCATGCATGTATACTACGGCTTACCACTGGTGTGTGCGGCACACGTTCCCGGGCTATTGAGCTGGTACGCGAGTAGACGGCCTTTGTATGTAGCGGTGATCAGCGTTGTTCTGGATCGTTTTTACATACATGCACAGCCAGGCAGTCGTCATCGGCGGTCACCGCCATATTGTCTGATGGCTATTCTGCTATACATAGAGTGACAAAGTTTGGGGCTACCTTCGTGGTGACGGCTGATCTACGGCGGGAACTGTTTCTGGAATGTGGCTCGTGAGAAAGTTAAGATCTGTTCAGTGAAAGCCTTTTCTACTCGCCGGCTGCAGCATGTGGCGGAGGGATATGTGCTATCATAAAGTCTCATACGCCATTTTGTGGGTTTTATGGCACTGTTTGCGGAATGTGGCTCGTGCGAAACTTAAGATTTGTTCAGTGAAGGCGTTTTCTACTCGCCGGCTGCAGCATGTGACGGAGGGATATGTGCTACCATAAAGTCTCATACGCCATTTTGTGGGTTTTATGGCACTGTTTGCGGAGTGTGGCTCGTGAGAAACTTAAGATTTGTCCAGTGAAGGGCCTTTTCTACTCGCCGGCTGCAGCATGTGACGGAGGGATATGTGCTACCATGAAGTCTCATGCACAATCGCGTGGGTTTTATGGCACCGGATACGACCATGATACGTCCTGCTGTAGATGTCTACGGCCATGAGTTTGTTCCCAACCCTTTTTCTGCTCTCACGAAGAGTGCATCCGGAGGGTTCGACCTGTTTGCCTCGTGCGTCCCCTTCAGCAGTCTACTTTGCTTCCGATCACGAGCGGGCAGCTGACGGACGCCGGGAGTTCGGTCTTTTGTAAGCGTCAAACAAAGGGCAGGAGAAACCCAGCGCCTCACCAAGAATCCGCAGGTGGTATTCTGGAAGAGGCGACACTTTACTCCTTAGCGTGTAAGCGATGCTCTCGTGTCTCTCTATAACGCTTTTGGCAGCCCTTATACTGCTTGCAATGCCGAATGATGGAAATGGGTCGCCCTGGTACGAAACTGCTGTCGCACGCGCTTCCTCTACTTCACCACAAGCTGTAACATGCTACCACTTCTCTCACTTGTCAAGCTTTGAAAGTAGTCTTCGAAACCGCAGACGGCGACGTTATCTTACTCCAACCAGTCCTCCGGCGTGCATCTCTTGTTTGGCTTCTGGCCTTCGTGGTCCTTAGTATTTGTTGTCCGATTCTCTTTGCGTTTTCAATCGTGTTGCCACGCCTGAATAGTCCTTGACGTAATGCAGGAGCACTCTTGCAGGAGCCTGGACTTACCAGGTATCGCCTCGTGTGTTGAACTCGCTGTCGCTTTCGCTGTACCACCTCGTCACTGTTTCTGAAGCGACTTTCTTCGTCCTCAACCGCACATATGTCTGCCGCTGCGCGCCACATGCCGCCTTGTTACCTTCGGTCCCCCGTCCTAGCCTTTTCACAAGCCAGCTTGCTCAGTTTTTGCGGCACGCCCTCAACCTCTCTCAAAACTCGATATGACGACGTCTCAGCCCTCATCAGCTGATGCTGCAGCCATCACAGACACATATCCTCCGCTTTCATCGAGCGTGCCCTCTGCGGAATGCGCTGGAGGTGTGGCTGTGTCCTCCTCCTCTTCATCTTCTTCCATGAGTGTTTCAACTTCTTTCCCTGCACCTCACCATGCCAAGGGCGTACCTCTCGCAGCAGCAAGCAGCCTTCCGCTGCTGCCGCCGGAAGATGGCAGCAGCCGGGTAATGGAAATCAGGGCTGCTGCTCTGCGGCACGAACGTCTGAATGAGAGAGCATTTGAAGCAATGCGTCCTGTTTGTAAGTCGCCCTACGAACTCGTGGTGTCCGTATCTGACCATTGCACGCCGTAGAGAGCTTTCACCTGCATTCTTTTCTTGTATCTGGTGTGTGTGGAGGCTACCGACCATCCAGGGCGCAGACAGGAGGTTCTACACGCTGTAGATGCTGCTCGGGTAAACGTGTGCATTGACTCGTGCGCTACTAAAAATTCCCCCTGCTCACTGCACAATTGAATGCCAACGCGCGGCGTCTGAAGAGCTTTTCTATCAAGCCTGCTTGTGCTTGCGCGTCTATGTTTATATGTATGTGTGCCTACATGTGGCTATAGGCGTGTGTGTGTGTGTGTGTTTGTGCACGTGTGCTTGTATGCGTCTGTATGCGTGTGTGTGCGTCTGAGTGGAAGAAGCCGGCGCGCTTTAAAGCGCTGGGTCGCCATTACTCTGCAGGAGTCGAATTTATGCGCAGCTTAAATAGGCGGCCGTTACTATTCTCATGAATAGTCCCTGGCTGATTTGCCGGTGCAGGTGTAGCTGAGTGTTTCTGAATGCTCTCGGAGGTACAGTCACTCAGGAGCTACGCGCACAAACACTTGTACAGGCGCTGCGCAAGACGCCTATTGTAGCAACTTGGTTAGAAAACAATTATGCAAGCAGAGTCGCCTTTCGTGTAATTCAACGCAGGCTAAATAATTGGTAGCAACGTTTATAATATCGCCAGGCTCTCGCCGCTTTCCTCTACGGCAACTCCCTCGTTTCTCCGGTCCACATGTGCGATTCCCATCAGTACGAAATGTAGGTAGACAAAATTCAGACGCGTTAACGTATAAATCAACGCATAGGCGTGATGTAAGTCCTGATGTCGGATTTTGCGCAGATTTCTGTGAGCGTGGGGCGCTGACTGCTGACAGTGAGTTTTAGAATCGCTAGCCAGAGGAACCGCACGCGCCTTTCGCCTACACGGAAAATAACGTGTTCGCTCGCCCTACTCATGCCCGCACTACGTAGGTATGAGCAGGGAGTTGATACATGTTTTTCACTCGTTATTCAGGATCTCCTGCCGGCGCTTTTTTTCCGATATACCTTTCACTACATGTGGTTCAGAAAAGAGCATCGCAGGCCGTATGTGCTGGCTGGATTACAATAGACAGCACACATAAGAAGAACGTCTACGTCGTTTGCAATGCGCACTACGTCCCTGCAGTGTGTAGAGCGGAAGCTCTTGTACACAGTGCTCCGGTCGCCGCCAGATCGTAATCATGTGTGCACCTGTGCCGGGTGCAGGGACGTATGCGCGTGTGATAGTGTAGCATATATTGCTTTTGTGTGTCTGTGTTTGTGCGGCTGCATGTGTATGTACCGTTTTCATGCCGGAATGTGGGGGGAGTATGTGGATAACAGTTCGTGTCACCTCACATACCCGCACCTGTCCGCGTGCGTACCCGTAGCGGCGTGTGTTTACGTGCGTCGCATGGTGCGCGTGTACGGAGTCGCAGGATGTATCTACAAGGACACACACGAAGGTACATGTATACGTATAGTGGCCGCCATGTGGACGAACTGCACAACGTAGATAGGTACATACATGCTCATCTGGGCGGATGCAGAGCCAAGCATTCCAGAAAGTATTTCAACGCCTACAAAGGCGCGTTGAAGCCCACAAACAGAAAATTGTGGCGCAGCCCCCCTTTTAATTCTTTCGTAGGCGGTCAACGAGCGACGTTATCATTCTCATTGAGTCGCGCAGTTACATTGTCGTCATGGCAGTGTTCCTTCCATACGAATCGGCGATTCTGAACAGGCAGCATGGATTAAAAGCACGCCCGCACACATATATGTGTACAGGTAGATAAACGGAGGCATTTGTAATATAGCGAGAGCCAGAGGGGGAGAGGGAAATAAAGGGGAAGAAAGCGACATTGAGAAGCAATGCGCGAAGTCATGTACTGGTGCTGATGTGAAGAGGTATATAGACACCGCTGTGCTCTATGGAAGGTACTAGCCGCAGACGCGGGCTTCAAGCCCGTGCAGAATTTTTTAGTAGGTTTGTGGCGAGCATGTGGAACTTGCGCGCAGTATTTAGAGCAGATGGGTTTGATCGTGTCTTGTGGCGTCATGTGCATACGCTCTTAAACGCATGCATATATATATATATGTATATATGCAACCGTCTACTACACAGAAATGCCTGCCATAGTTCATATACGTGTGTATGTGTATCTGGATGTGTAAACTCAAGTGTGTGACAATGTGTGGCTATGTCTCTTTCCGTATGTCCTCCTTCTGCGCGGGTAGCGTTGGTTCTGCTCCGGTTCTGCCGCTCGCCGTTCTTTTTCTCTGTGTTAGGATGTCCGTCTATACGCTTGACCCACACGTGCAGTCGATTCGTAGGCTTCGAGTGTGCGGGACCAATGTTCGTCGCGGCAGGCTGTTGCGCCTGTGCCTTTCCGGCGTTTGCGTACACATTATGCCGGCTTTCTTGAGAGCTATTCACTAGAAGAATAGACCTTTTTTTACTTGTGCTTCGAACTCTACTCATGCTTTGAGGGCCTACTCTTAAGGCGCGGTTGCCGCTTCCGTCTGTCATCACTGACTCAGAGTGAGCGACAGCAGAGTGCGTGTATAGGGTGTTTATATCGCGAAGATCACGATCCCTTTGACAGCAACTACTACGTTTGCCAGAAGCAAAGGGGGTCAACGCACGTTCACAATATATATTGCGGAAGTACATCGTGAGACTGCAAGGAAGGTGCTGCTGCCACTGCTGCTGCGTGTGTCTTTGTCTCCGCAGACATGCACACCCGCTTCGGAGCCTCGTCGGGCGCCGCCGGTTCCGCTTATGTTTCGCTCGGAAATACAAAAGTCACCTGCGCAGTGTACGTAGGTCACTACTACTTCGCAGGACCATCTTTCTGAGCTTTGCCCGTGCCTTGTATTCCCTGCTTTCTCATTCACCTCCAGCAAATAAGTTTCTGCCAGCCTTAGGCAGGGAATCTTCAATACTCAAGATGGTAGACTTTGACGACGCGGGCGAGAAAAGTTTCTTCGTTTTTGCGTGCGGCTCCCCTCGTCCCATATAGTACATTAGAAAATCAAGCAAGAATGCTTTTTTTTTGGCGCTACATCTGGGGTGTGTGTGCGCGCATGTGGACTGATGTCGGGTGTGTTGATGCTTTTGTGTGCTGGGAATTACAGAGTGTGTGTTTGCGGGTGTGTTCCTGTATTGAAGCGGGTATGGGTATGTGGTTGTGGCCGTGCTCTGTGGTTGCGTGCTGCGAGTGAAGACGTGCTGACGCGCTTTTTGAGAGGGCCTCCGTCCTCAAGTCGCTTATGCAGCGCGCTCTGGGCTGATGCGTTTCACTCTCTTTTTGCCGAAGCTCCGCCATAAGAGTAGGCAATACCTTGAGAATATCCGTTGTTCTGCACAGATCTATCTGTAAAGGGCTGCTGTATATCCGGGTAATGTTAGTGTTGGCACTGCTAGGGGTCCCTCATGTCTGTGTTTCCGCTGAGCTCCTGAATTGTCTGTCGCTACTGATTCGTCAACGTTGCTGGCAGGTTGTGTGGGTCTCTTCTTTTCCCCTGAGTGAAGAATTTGCCTCTGAAACCCTCTAGAAAGCCGCTGCACGGAGACGCAGCTGATCCTGGCAAGAGCCCTTTACTGCGCACCTTTTCTTCCTCTCTATCTCCCTCCGAACTACAACTGCAGTGGCCTTCCATGCGGCTGTTTATGTGATGGGCGCTGGAGTTGCTTTTGTATATATAGTATGTGCTGCTGTTTACTACACTGCTGTGCGTATTGGTGTGTGCTGGTGCTTATCCTTCACGCGCACGTGCTCTTGGCTGTTTGTTTACTACTACTTCCCTGACCGCGCGTATACGTCTGCGCAAGTAAAATCTAGGCTTTCGTCGGACACGCTTCCTCGGCCGTGCAAGTCTACAGAGACCTGGTGCAGTCTTGCTAGAAGACACATTCTGACGTCATTTCCCTCCTGCTTGCGCGGTTGTCCACGTTTCCGGATCTTTCTTACTTCTTCATCATGGTGCATGCATGTGCATACAAAGCACAAAGACGCGGAAGACCCTTGCTGTGGTAGGCTTCTCCCTGGACGATGGAGTTTGTGTGTGTACGTGCGTGTATGTTTATGTTACTGTGCACGTCGCTGGTGCTGCCACGGAGCTGTTCGGCGGCCCGATGACAGACCCTGCTATCTTCAGTGGACGCCTGTGCTTTTGTGTGTGCCCCGTTTCCAAAATTTAGACGCACATACCGTCCCACCTGAAAACATATATCCACGCACGCATTCTAGCACACGCACACACCCGAATACACACACCCGACACCCGCATACCCGCACACGAACCCAAAATACATATGCGCACGCACATGAACACACGCAAACACGTTCACACATTCCACATAGCGAAACTCACGCCGGCGCACCATACAGACACCCACACACGTTTAGCTAGATCCACCATACTCACTTATACATACAAACGCGCTTTGCGTGGGGCCGTCTTCTTTTCTGACGACCGAATATAGCGCGCAGTTTCACTTTTGCGGCTGTCTCCTGCAGAAGTGGTCGCTCGCGTTTTATTTGTTGCTAGTGCTGCGCTTATTATGCCTAGTACTGTCGTCGCCTGCTGCTCCGACACTGCGTGTGATAAAACTGCGACCGAACGTATGCAGATACGGCCCCCGGCCGAGTGTACTCTCTTCAACGTCGGAGCGTGGAAAGCTCAGCATAGACATTCGGGTTTCGCCGTTTGCCGTCAGCAGCCACGAGGAGGCTGCTGCATTTGATAGGAATAAAGGAGGGGTGAGCAGAAGCAGAGGCCAGGTCGAGAGAGAGAACGGAAGCACTGCGCTGTTTCAATAAGCTGTGCTGTCCCGCCCTCCTTTCAGCTCATCTGCACACACACACACATGCACGTATGGGGGATATGTTGCCCTTATTAGTTGTCACTAGAGCTTTTTTGGCTATTTGTCTTCTCCTTATGTAACAACAACTACAGCGCTTGCTTATGTGGTCTCCCAAATGCACATACAGCAGCCCACGCCGGTCTGTAGGCTGCAGACGTAGCCTTCACATACCTCGCTCCCACACGCACATACGTACAGATGTAGACGTCGTTGTGTGCGCCTGTTGAGTGCATGTGTAAGTCTGTTCGCTTAGACTCCAGAACAGCGCTTCACTCTTCTTACCTGGCCGCGTATTCCTTCTACTTATGACCTGCCCCGCCTTCGCGTCAGGAAATAGGGGTCTGGTGCCTTTGTCTTGTGGGCGAGAAGAGGAAGGAGAAAAAGAAGCAGAAGTCACGTGCCTACGAGTTTGTGACTGCGTGAGGTGCCTGGGCAACATGGACTCTTTGCTCTCTTTTCAACCACTCTGTTGCGCTAGCGGGGAACGGGCGTGGTGGAGACGCGTCGTCGCTGTCATTGTAGTAGCGCCACCGTGAACACAGGATTGACACACGTTGAAACCAGCAGAGCAGTGTGTTAGCGCAAGAAAAGGGAAGTAATCTTTGTTTCGAGGTCTTTTCTGACTTTATTGAAGGTAACCGACCGGTGTTCCATTCAGCCGCGGGGGCTCATGACGGTTGCGGTCGTGACAGCTAACAGATACACATATATGCACATAATGTACAGAGCGCTTTAGCATCACATACATACAGGCTTCACACCACATGATACTATCCCTCCGGAGTACGTATTTGGGGCATGTCTTTAGTTGGTGCTGAATACATAACAAGTAACAAGGTGTGTGTTTACGGTTGTACAGCTACAGATTCCGTGCGTGGAATGCGTGTAGCTACACGTGTGCACATCTGCCCCCCAATACCTGCGTGGAGTGCGTACGAGCGTACGTGGGTGCACCTACACTCAACCCACAGACGTACGTTAGGCCTGTGCAGCCAAATATATGCTCAACAAACCCTCTTAATCAGAACATTTCACTCCCCTGGCGCTCGTTTGAGGCATCCCGGCGCTACGCATTGTACATAAGGGGAACGATTTGATTTCTCTTGTATGTAGCCTCAGGTGTCAGTATCCTGATGTGTGCGTTCACACGCTTACCGTGCACATACGCGTGTAGGCGTTTTACTTACGGGCATTCACAAGGGTGCTGCACGTAACCGTGGGGCTGGCTGTCACCTATATGCGTGCACAAGAGTAGTGAGATGCTCATGACTGTATGGCTAGCGTGGCTCTCTCTCGGTTAGGTAACTTACGAGCGTGTGTAGTGATTGCCACGTACGTACTTGCCCAGTAGCGACCCGCATCCACGCCTATATGACTATAAAACGTATGTGCGCTAACAAGCAATTACGCCTGCTACGTTCACACGATGAGCTGCACGAAACTCGCATATAGCAATGTCTCTTACGTGCTCTCACAAGCATTAGACGGACGTGAGGGTACGCTAGAAAACGTTTGGCCCCCGGCTTCCATTGTGGGTGCGGAAGACGATAAGTTGACGCCACTCGTCAACCACCAACCTTCTCACCTGATATCCTCTGAACGTTTCCAGTGCGCAAGGCTCTTTACTGATCCGTGCACCAGATTAGGCGACACTGGCATTTCAGAATGCTACTCTCGCGTGTACCCCTGTTTGCGTTGTGCGAGGGACTCCGTGTTACACATTTTCCCCTTTCCTATAACGATGTGTAATTTTCTTTTCCATTCTTGAAGGCAGCACCCACTACTCAATCACTTCTGAGCTACGCATTCGTTTTGTATGAAATTGCGAGTATATATATATATATATATATGCGTAAGAGCCTAGACTGTTGCTGTCGAGCTCTCAACCGGCGGAAGCGATTGAAAGCGAGAGCCACGCCAGCCATACACAGTCATGAGCATCTCTCTGCTCTTGTTCATTTATCAACGAGAACCCCCACGATCGTAAGACGGCTACACATCATACCTGTTCCTCGCCTTGCACGTGAACACTGACATGTACGAACGTTCTAGTGCTACACGTCTAGGTTCCTCGAGTTATTCCTTGCCTGCCTTCTATACACCCGTGCGTGCACCTTGTGTGTGTTTACGTCTGATCGTCTGTATATGTACATGGGGTGAAGACGTATACCTTGCACATGTGTCTCGTGGATAAGTTTGCATGTAAACGCCTTTTACACACCATATGCTGCATTTCGAATTGCCAATGTCGTCTCATCTAATATATATATATATCTAGAAACTGCGTTTAAGTGTGCCAATCCCAGTGACTCGAGGCCGGCATTATTTTTTTGGAGTGCGTCCGTGAGTACGTAAGCCTTAACACAGAGATATAAGCACTGTATACTCCCTTGTATACATTTGAGTGCTGCGACTTGCGGCGGCTGCTGCTGTCTACTGGGCGATGTTTTCAGGGCAGCACGGAGGGGGGGCTACTAACGACAGGATTGCAACAGGCGTTGGAAAGAGTGCTGCTGTTGTCTCGCTATCCTAAAGCATTCATTGACGTCTATGTGCTGATTCTTGAAGATGCTGGAGGTGCGAGTAATTAAAGTCTTCTTCCTTTCTCTGAAGGCTGTTGCTGCTGTCGCTTTCTACAGGTGGCGAGTGTTTTACTGTGCAGTTCAAACTGCATGTACACGTACTTGCACAGATCTTCCGGTGTCTGTATGCTTTCCTTTGCTTACTATTCACATCCCATGTATTTTTCTGTGTGTGGCGGTGAACCACGAGTATACGTTTAACGATGTTCGTTTTCACGTTTACTTGATTGTTTCGTGCTGCCTTGATATGCGTTTGTGTGTGTGTATGCGTGTGTGCAAACATCCTGCGGGGGCGTCAGTTGTGGCTCAGAGAGGCAGTGGCCTTCAGATTAAAAATTGATTTCGCTTTGTTTGGGTACACAGCGAAGGTAATCCAAGCACATGCAACGCTTTACGTCTAAATGTATATATATATGCACACACGCACACACAAGAAGACACACTGGCGCATACTGGTAAATTTCTTTTTCGTTTGAAGTGTGGTCTGACTTCTGTTGTACACAACTACATCGTATACATCTGCGTGCACACGCGCGTGCACCTAGAGAGGCACGGACCCCTTGTTTTCACAGGAAGCGCCATGTACACATATAAACTACCGTGGTTTCTGCTGCATAGATTTCCATTTAGAGGGAAGTGTAGGTCCTAGTAGAAGTGTGTTTAACAACAGACAACCAGTATTATAGACATGCATGTGACATTGTCCTATGAGTATGCGAGAAAATATGCATCGGGTTTCGAATACTGTACGGGAAGGCTTCAGAGTGGTGAGAAAGCCACAACTTCCAGTGACTGCGTCTATCCTTGTAATCGCTCACTACATCCGGACAGAGAGGGAAGATGAGAGCATGTGGAATCAAAACAGAAAAGCCACCTACGTTATGATAACGTTCAATCAATACCACCACCTGGGCGGCATTTGCTGGTGTGAGTATGCATCTGTCAGTACTAGGGGCAGGGCGTAAGCCGTAGACATCTACCAGTGTGCTGCAGTGCATGCAAAGCGTCTCGGGGGACGACCCGCTTGGAAGTATTACTTGTTGAAGCGTGAACTCGTTTGCAAGGGACGCATACATCTATGCGCTTTGTTGCGCGGGTAGTATGCTTGTGAGACAGCAACATCAGCCCTTCGATGATCGTTTCCTTTGAGAGGCTACAAGCCTTCCGATTGTGTGGTAGAACAAATAAAAGAGGCTGCGCATGCATCCACCACATTCCCTTGGTAGTCCACCAGCTTTCTCAGTATATGTATCTCTACGCCTTCCCCCTCCACGGGGTGGAAGAGGGCGTTTCTTCGTATGGACGTCTGTCATTCTGTGTGTTCACGCATGCGTGCGTGCTCACACGTGCTTGTGTGTGTGTGTGTCTGCATATGTGTGTGGGTGTGGATGCGTGTGTGTGTATGTGTGTAAGTGTGCGTGCCCATGTGTGTATACATATATATACATACTGCGTGCACGGCCACTGCACTACACTTCATGGTGCTGTTGTCACTGTGGTGTTCCAATTGTAGGTGTGTTGCCTGCTGCTCTTACTTGCGCTGGATTAGCCGCTGCTGACGCGGGTCTTGAGATGCTCGACATCCTCACTGGAGCTTCCGCTGTAAGACTTCCTAGTGTATCACCTCCTCCTCTTGCAGTATGGACACACAACGACCCCTGTTTTCATATTAGCACACATTGTCTGCAAGAGTGTGCAGTGCGTACGTACGCGCTGGAACTTACATGAGAGAACGTACACACATCTCGGTATCAAGATTCGCTTCTTCCGCGAGTTAGCCTGTATGTAGGCAGATTCATGTTTAACGGCGTGTATGTACTTGCCTGTTGTTGTCTGTAGACGACCCCCGTTCGATACTCTTAAGTATCTGTCAGTAATACTACGCGTGAACATGCAACAAGATCTTATGCCGTCTTCTATTCCTTGCTGTTCCACACATCGACTGTGACAAACGCTCCAATACATGTATCTCCTTCCAGCAACGCCCGCGCGCTCGTATTATCCCTTCCCCGTGACGTCTGTCTTTCGTTGTTTGTCTGTGCTTCTCTCTGTATATGTCTGTTTCTTCGCGCTGCGTCTTTCTTAGTGTGTTTTTCTGCGTCGCGGAGGCTCTCTCTCTCGAGATTGACGTGACGTCCTCTCTCGCATTCCTCTATATGAAACTCTTTTTCCCGTCCTCGCTTTTCCTCTCCTGGTCTTTCTCTCGCGCGCTCTCGGTCTTCCTTCCTTTGCCTTCACATATGGAAATGTGCACCGCCTTTCTCTTGAGACGTGCACTGCCCACCAGTCTGCAGACCGGAGAGTGCGCCTTACCTCCTCCTTTCTGACATACACAGCAGTTGCACACGCCGTCCTGCCGCGATCGCCCGCACGTCGGCCGCTCAGTTCATCATATGACACATGTTCGTACTCTTGCTTCTTTCCTTGTCCGCGCGGAGATAGTCGCTGCTCTAGTGCTGGTTGTGTATCCTTTTGAAGGTGTTGTCTGCCGGACCTGCAACCAGACCACGTGTAGTAGCGCTAGTACATATATACACATGTGCGCACGTATATGCACATTCGCGCACGCGCATATGCTGTCTGTGCGTGTTGTGTAGACGTCGGTTTCTTTCTTACCACTGAAAACATTCCCCGCCAATATATATCCCCTCACGCACATGACATGTACGTGTGTGCAGCGGTGTCTTTGTGAAGCACGTGCATTGTTTATTTAGACTGAGTAAATCCTGTGCACCCTGACACGCTTGCAATTACGCGTCTGTGCAGTTCTAACGTCAGAAAAAGAGAATGAAAGCGCACGCCTAAAATTTCTTCCATACGTACACACAGTCGTCGTCTCGACGGCAGCGCCGGTGCACTGCCGTTTAGACACATACTTCGATAGCGAATGGTGACGGTTACCAATTTGTATCTCCTGTGTACGTAAAAACTGACGTGCTGGTCAGTAAAACGACCATTCTACGAGAAATACTCCTCGTAGGCGCGTGCACGAACGGCAAGTAGCCTCTATCTGTCTGGACTCTACTTGCAGACCGGCTTTGCATCGAAGGCTGTGCAGTTTTTTCGTAGACAGTTTTTCATGAGGTTGTGCGCCAGTGGCATGTAATTTACCGTCCCCATATACGTATAGGGAGACTTTGTCGTGTAAGAAGCGTTCCTTCCCTCAGATACAACTTCTGCGAGGCCCCTACTAAGCCACTGCTGCGGCCGTCAGGGCCAATGTGATCTCACACTCAAAATTATACGCGCAGCGTCGGCTCTTTGGGGTTCTGTAGGATGCGTGTGTGTGGGTCGGTGTGGGTGTATGCGTGTGGAATGGCTGTTACCAGTGCGTTTGTGTGTATATGTGGGGGTGGTGGTGGTGTGGGCGTGTGGTCATTGGGGGTGGGTCGGTGTGGGTGACTCAGTAGGCGTGCATGTGTGTGTGTGTGTGTGTCGGTGGGCGCGTGTCACGTTGCGTCGGTGTGTGTGTCGGCGTGTGTGTGTGTTGGTGGTCGTGTTGAACATACTCTACTCGTCGTATTGTCTGATTCTTTCTTACATGAATTGACTGTAGTTAGTTGTCACCGTGTCTTTATCGTTTTTTGTGGAGTTCCATTCCACAGTGTGGCTTCACGTTGTTGGATCCCGCCTTCAATCGGCGTCGTGTCTTGACTCTGTTGGATCCAGAGCCTGAGGTAAGGAAACTGTGTAAATATTTATCTCTTTTTCTCTCTCTGTATACAAGTAGAAGAAAGGTTTGTATGTAACATTTGCTTCCTGTATAAAATCAGTATTCACCTGGGAATACGAAGGAAGTGTAGCTTGCTGTGCGCTTTTTTCGCTGAATAATACAGTTGGAGCTTGAGGTAACTGAAAAAACGTCATGTACTTTCATTCATCCTCCTCCCCTTTCTACGCTAAGACACGTCTGTATTAGTTAATATGCTGTAAATTCTACAACTATCTATGTTAGTTATGCCTCACTGTCCTCCTGAAAACCGCACATCGAAGAAAGGCTCTACAGTCTGTTGTTTTCTCATATTCTTCGAGAAGACCATAGGTCTTTGCAGTAAAAAAAATTTACTTGTGCAGGAAAAAAATTACTTGAACACCGAGTATATTAGTATATTTGCATTGGCACAGCAGTTCTCTCTGTGCCGTTGTATATGTATATGTTTCTCAGCGCACTTTTTTCTGCATCGTAGTGGAATGCACTGAGCGCGTCCATGCATGTGATACTACCTGTGTAGGTGGTCGTGTGTATATATATATACACATATATGTATATATGTCTGCGTTGGCATGTGTACCTGTGTGTGTGTGGGAGGGGGGGGGGGGTGTGCACATATCCATGTGTGTGTCTGTGTATATGTTCATGTGTATGTGTGCGTGTCTGTGTACTTGGTATCTCTGTCTGTGTAGCTCTGTGCAGGAGTGTTTGTGCTTTTGGTGTTCCGCCTCCTCCGTGCATCTGCACTACCTCTTTACGCATCTCCTGTTCCTTTTACGTTCGGGGTGTGCCACAGCTCATTGCTGATGTCTAGGGCTGCCAACAGTAGCTCCTGGATAGAGCTTCTCTCAATCTACTATATTGCTCCCTTCGAACGCTGATGTCCTTGGATTTTATATATATCATTAGAAACCGCAAACGCCCCAGCTCCCTACGTATTTCTTGTGCTGCTGCCACATTGAGCTGCGTCTTATGCATATATCTATGGGGAATGTCTGACATGAGGAACAATACTTTTGCTCTCAGGCGTTGAGTACGCAGCATTACATAATGGGCTGAGAATTACCCCTGGATTGGCAGAAATGAAGCCTGCCCTACAGCAGTGGAACTCGCAACGCGACAACACATCATCCCACACATACTCGCAGATTGCTGCGTATATTAAACTTGTAGCTGTCTCAGCTGTCGTACACAAAAACACAAAGGCTCCGCATGGTAGTAGAGGTCTTGAAGCATGTAAACAATTTGTAGGTAATGATATCTGCATCCCCAATACCGTACACAAAGAAACAAGAAATTCCTTGGTAGCGAAAATGAAACTTTCTTGTAAGCGGGCCTTGGATCGAAGCGTAGGGAAGTTTGCAGAGCGCTGTTTCGCACTCAGTGCAGCGAACCTTGCAGCCCCTTACAGCACACCAGCTGCAGAAAAGCTTGCAGAAAGGTATTTCAACCTACAGGGGGATGACAAGCTTTGTGGAACAAGTGTACGCATATGAAAGCATATCACCGGTGGCGCTGACTGTTTCATACATACATATCGAGCGTCTCACAAATGTGAAGGGAGGGTGCTCTGCAATAGTGACGATAAATATTTACCCGCTTACAGATTCGGTGTAGACACATGTATTGTGCACCATTGTGTGCACAAGTGGCCACTGTCTCAACACGGATGCAAACGAGCGACACGTCGAACGCTGTGCAGCTATGTGTATGGTAAAACTAGTGGAGATCATTGTATATCTGCGAGACATTACCTACCTACATATGCGCACGGACACACTTACAGAGATTCGTTTGTGCATTGATGGTCTGCGCTTTTGTTGCGAGTAGACCGTATCAGTGGATTATTTGAGTGTCACCATAGTTCACGGCTGGCTGCCGACTACAACACCACGCCACCTAAAGCCACTGGGCAAACTTGTTGCATAAACCAACTGTTCAATGCATCACGAGACAGTTGGGTGCATGGCTTGAATCTTCATTCCAACATGGCAACGTTGTGCGCGTAGGCAAATTGTCGAAGGCAGCTTTTTGTAAATTATTGTACATACACGTTTCTCTTCCTTCGTCTGTAGCTCAAGACCGTTTGTGTGCGGCTGCTCGTATCGTGTCAAGAATTCTGCTTTCTTTGCAACTCTCCGTGGTTGTTGCTACTGTTTGATGTGCACACAAATATAAGTGTCATTCCCACTTGCCCGCGCGTGGAGGGGGATGGTAGGAGGTACCGCTATGTGACGACGCCAGTGATGGCCCCACCCGCATTGCTGTTGCGCTTGACAGCGTTGCAGTTTGGCGTAGTTAGCAATTTATCTTCTACAGCGAGCACTAGACGTGTTCTCTTTGACTGTGTACGGCCACGCGCTATTGCTAGACATGCTGCTGCTGTTGTTGGGGAGAATAGAAGTGTTTGTTAGCTGAACCAGGTGCAGCCTATTTGCAGGCAAGAAATCTTCTGTTATAGTTGAGCGTGGGCTGCGTTGTGTCACATGTATGCGGAGCATTATTTGTTACAGTGGTTGTTGCTGCTAGTATGCTGGCTAGTGATGAGCATATAAAAGGACGAGTGTCCTTTTCAGCCGTCCCACGTGCAGCTTTCTCTACAGTCGTTGAGAAACATTCTAACTGTGTTGCTGTTATAGTTGGGAGTATGTGGCTGTTGCCGCTGCGGGCACGCACTGGGTGCTTCTCATGTGTGTGCAAATGCTGTAGCCTCTGTGGTTTCTAACTGTTGTATTTTTACAACAGGCGAAAGACGCACACGCCAGAAAAAGCATTGTGCCTCGATCATTGCTGTAGTTGCCGGTCTACCCGTCGAGCACACACTGGCACCAGTTTATGCTTTCGCAAATGTTGTACTGTTTGTGATCATTGTTGGTGCTCTGTGCTGACACAGGAGAGAAACGCGGTAGAGGGTGATGATCTGACAGTTGTCGATGTTGCATTCTGCCCCGGCATATCCTCTGTGTGCTTCGCACGTGCACGAGGACCACTTCTTACGTCTTCTGGGATTGCTCAACAGGTATGTGGAGGTTGAATCGTTGTCTGTGCTTACATTTGCAAATTCCACCGCATAATGCAGGTGCGCACTGATCTTAAATGACTCGGAATACAGGTTGTTATTGCCTGTGTTCAGCTGCAGCCTCTGAAGACTCGGTCTCACCAAAGGAGATTCCTGTGTTGATGTCCTGTGCATGTATGCATGTGTTTTATTGTGGACCATCTTGACATGAGGATACGGAACTTTTTCGGGCCTTTTGTCTTTTTTACACAGACGAGGCAACGGAGCTCTATCCAACTCTGTCTTTAACAAAAGGAGTCTTTAATCTTGCATATATGTTACCTTTATATGCTTGGTGGGTAGTCAGATCTGTACTGACGCTAAGGGTTCTATTGTGTTCCCGCCACCCGAAATATATGCTGATACTAAGCGGGCGCAATCTTCTTGATTGCTTAGTGATTAGCGAGCTGAGTCAGCGATATGTCGTGTGAATGTACAGATATATATAATATGTATATATGTATATGTATATATATATATTTATAAAAACACTTCTGTAGCAACAGGGACACATCAGCCCCCATGCGCACATACATTCTTTCCTACCATTGATACTCCAGGATTCTTCGATTTGATTTCTTAATTGACAAGGTCAGAATATCCGTCAGTAGCTCTACATTACAAAATAGTAACTACAGGACTTGCGCCGACCAGTAGAGGTCTCTTAGCACTCTCCTCGAAATATATCCTCCTATCGATATGTGAAGCTGGGTGACATCGAAAGGGCGTGACGCGAAAACAGTTGTCCCTTGTTACTTCCGCTTCTGGCGTTGAAGAACGTGAGATGCTGTGGCGTGATCGTAAACACTAGAGACAGAAGAAAAACTCCACTGGACGGCACAGAAGAGCCCAAAGAGACTGGTTACAGGCAGAGACGCTGTCACATCATGTAGAAAGCAAGCTTTTGGCGAAACGCGTCGTGCACACTGATGCGTCTGTATGTGGGAGACTGCTTAGCTGACGAGCATCCTATCCCAATACTATCATGGAAACTGCAGAAAGGCGTTACGTAGACGTTGTGGCTCCCTGCCGGGGACTGCTCAGCTCACTGGACTAATTGTAGGAAGAACTCTTTTCCTCTGTACACGTAACGCTGATTTCGCCGAAATGATTATCCCCCCACCACGATTGATTGTAGCCCACAACCATGTCGCTTTTGCAATGCAGTCTTGTACGCCACGCTGCAAACGAAGACCTCGTGTAGGTCAAAAGTCTTGGAGTATCTGGGGTCTTACGCCCGGTGACTTTTGTGTATACCCCCACCACTCTCCTTGTGGTCGATTCAAGAGGCTTTTCTCAAGGCTGCTCCTGTGGCACGCTGTTCAAGTGTGCGCTGTGCGATCGCAGGCCACCCACCCTCTTTGACCGTAGATATATGGACTCGTCTCTACTATGGCTCTGGTGCTGGTGTATAGTGTGCTTGTGCCTGGGAAGAGAAAATTTGCTACCGAGTGTACTTATGCGTCCGGTTTGATCTGTTCTTTAGCTCTTCGGTCTTTGCGAGGCAGCCTGTGAAGCACTCGCAGAGGAAGTGCGTGGCTGCTTACGAAAGTCTTTCACTTCGCGGCAGCGATTCCGTATGCTGCAGCAGCAGCGCTCGGACAGCACTCAGGAGCAGCTGGAGACGCAGCGGTCCGACGATCAAAAAATTCAAGAGACCAGGACATAAAAGCACAGCCATACTTGGTCTGGACGCAACGGGGAAAAACATACAATTTTCACGTGATCGGTCGGAAGAGTGTGTAGTATGAAGACGTGCTGTAGCTGTATGGCTGCTGCGCTGGCGCAGCTGTTTTAACGATGGCTGACGCATGGAAAGCATTTTGTGCAGTAGATGATACTCATGTCGGCCCACTCGGACGCATTTTACAAAAAACACGCATAATCACAAATCTCTGTGCCATAGCCAGAACGCGTTCGTGCAGATCAGTGGGGAATTATGTGAGAAATTCTAAAAATACATGCCTGTTAAGGTGCCACGAGCCATCTTGTATACTACTCTACAATCGGTTGTTGCTTCCAAAGCCGTTGTGGTCGTTTCTTGCGTAAGTGAAGTTTGTAGAGTAGACGTCGAGACTGTTAGTTCGCTGCAGTGCCTCTAGGAGCAACTGTTCGTTTCGCACTTTCGCTTTTAAGCCGTGTAAAATAGGGATGGCGTGTATTCACACCGCGTGACACGAGCGAATGACTTTTGCTGAATACATGTGCGTGCACTGGCGTAGCATTCATGCATGTCCTGCTTGGCAGTCGTTTATCTTCCGCAGGCGACGATTCTGTAGCAAGTCGACTGTGAACAGATTGGGGCGATAAAAAGTCCTAATAGTTGCGTCATTTTTTGTTCGTTCCGTGCTTATCTCTTCTTCCTCTGACTTATAGCCACGAGTGGCTTAAGGCACGGCCCTACCAGCGGAGGTGCAGACATTGATGTAGGGTAATGAAGAATTACGTCTCATCTGAGACCTGCCTTGGAGTGGTTGAATGCATCGGAGATCGGTGCAGCTTGACCGGTGCAACGCAAACCTGTAAAACGTACTCGGTAGACCGTGGGGGATTCCTGCGTAGAGACCTGTAGTCTTCTTACCATTTTTAGGCACAGGAACAGGTAGTCCGCTGAATAGCATGACCTTAGCAATAGCCGCTCACTTAAAAGCAGGAAAGAGGTCGCTAGCGGCCCTCGAACGCGTTGCATGCGAGGCTGTGAGCTATGGAGCAGGCCCGATCTCTTACAGGTGTGCTGCATGAGGGATTCTGGAATCAACGAAGGCGTCTGCTGACCTTGCTCTTGTGAGCTGTCCTTCCAATACGAGTGAGCGCAAGACCGCAGATGTATCGTGGGATCACCACCAAATCATTGAGTTTTATTCAAATGCTGCCGAAACTATGTAAACGGAAGTGTAGTTGGTGACCGTGGGCCAAGCAGGGCGCCCTTGGCTGTTGTAGGTTCCACTGTGTGATGACTCGGAGGTGCTGCGCTTTCAGCAGGGTGTGCTTAGGGCTATACCCTTTTCAGGTTGTCAAAGAGGAGTACTGATGGACGAACAAGAGTGTGAGCATCACACTAGGAGGCGACGGAAATCCAGAGAGTGTGAAGCGAAGTTCACTGGCAATGTTACCCAGCCTGCAACGGCCGATGTGTTCAGAAACTTGTCCTTAACGCAGCGGGACAGTGCGTGTACAACTCGGGAGACTTGGCGACACCCTTGAAGCCATACTCCTAGCGTTTGAGCATCGAGAGTGTGCATCACAATCAACAAAGCTCATGTCCGTTCACTTCTGCAGCTATCACTACAAAACACGGGTTCGTGGTGCTGTCGGTTTCATTGTTGGGCACGCTGGGTAGACTGTCTAGGAGTACATGCATCCGTTGTCGCAGATACGGAGGGAAGCAAGCCTCACTACTTCCTCTCAGTGGTGGTGCTCTGTGGACTAACGGTGGTGCTTGGTGGACTGACAAACCTGGGGAATACCGTCCACGACAGCCGTTGAAGCCGTGGTCATGGAGAGGTTCTCCAAAAGTACGCAAACACACGCCTTGAAGGCAGGAACCGGACTTTGTGCGCGCACCCTCAACTATAACAGCGCGGATATAGCCCAAACTCACCAGGCCTCGAGCGTGCTTCGAATTGATGGTCGCGAGTAGCGGAGGCTCTACAACGACTTATACTCTGTCAGCGGTTTGTGCGGTTCCCAGAGCTGCTACCCGCTCTCTTGTCTATTAACCACAACTACGGGGCGCTTTGCGTACCTATGCGTTGATTGGTGACACTCCAGTCCTTTGCCTAATACGACGACCAGGTCCAGTGCATTCTGTTCCTATGTCGAAGGCGACCCGCTTGTGCCGTTCTACGCCTCTGCGTTGTCTAAAACGTTGTCATAGTGAGAGACTTACGTCTTCCAGAATAACTGCAGGACTACCCTCTTCCACCGGTGCGCTGCCAGGTCATGCAGGCCTCCCCTACACTGTACACAGCAGGTGTAGACCACGGCTTTTGAACTGCATGACGAGCACAAGCTTAGACACAGACATCAGGACGTACTTGTCTTTTCAGAATTCTCCAGCTAGTGATGGAGAATCTGATCCACCTCTACTTCGAGAGGTCCAGGTTCATCTGGCCCCGTGCGATCGTAAAAGGCAAAATTTCCAAGGGGTTGTCCCTCGTGTAAGTCTTATAGGCTCCCCTATAGCAAATACCGACGCACACAGACGGAAGCCATGCGAACCGCGGTAGACAGTATGTAACGTCTACTCTGCTTCACGACGCCTTTAGACTGTCATCAATCTTACCGCTCTACGCAGTTTGCCGGCGTCGACGCACGCTGTTGCTCTAGGTCAGTTTGGTCTTTTCCTCAATCATCGGTATAGGACCTGTAGGTGGCCGCCCATCAGGCGGGCGGTGGCCTCAAAACGCTGCGGGAGCTAAATTGTGAACTAGCCTTCATCAGTTCCTCAGGCAACTGTAGAGGAGTGTCAGGGGCTTCGTCGCACTCAAGCTGAAGCTGTTTTGGCACTCTGGACGCCGCCAACCGCACAGATCATTTCCAGAAGTATTCCACAGACAGCGGTTGAGGTGAGGGCTTCGGCTTCCTCGCCTGACGTTTGCCTCTCTGCTCCAAGATGGCACGCCGCATAATATGCTCAGCCCAGCTGTCGACACGGAAAGACAATAACATCCTTGCTCAGATGCTTGGGTATTGTGTCTCAGCAAAATATTGCGGCGCCCAGCACAGGTTGCCGCCACACGTCAAGACAGGCGGGCGTGCTGGAGGGCTACGACCAGGTCAAGACAGAGCGTAGACACATACGAGTATTGGATCTTTTTTAAAACTCTCGCACAAATAGTCTAGTTTCTCATTTGACTTTTCCGAAGTGCTTCAGACTTGACCTCGGTATGTGAGAGCGACCAGCTCAAACTCCGACACAACCCACAGCGACTCAAATGCTACGTGTCTTACTCGATCTGTCCAAGTTCAAGTCTGATCAGCTCGACGAGTTAGCGGGGGAAAACGAAAAATGCCACAGCAGCCGCAGAGATCTACTTCATACGTCGCTACAAACGACTTGGCTGAGTAACTGTTTTATCCTCTTCTCGAGCTATTCTTTTGCGATATATGCTAGTGTCGTCTCAGGCTTTGCGGTTCACGACTCCGCTGGCGGTTAGTTGCTATGTGTCCAGACGGTTTTCCAGGACGCCGATCGTGTACTTGAACGAGAGCCTCTACGGGACGTCTCGCACAACGCCTTCAAACAAGCCGCGTTTTTACAATAAACGTACAAGCTACCACGTCCGTGTGAAGGAAACGAATTTTCTACAGCAGTACGCTGCTCTTGTGCGCATCCGGTTGCTTGCTTACCAGAGAGCGCGCTGGGTGCGGTTTGAGGAGGTTGGTTTGAGACCTTCTGGGA
>NW_026697159.1:0-33203 GCF_030435755.1 Ochotona princeps | reverse complement strand
TGATGCTCTCCCAGCTTCATTTCAGTCCCAGGCGCTCAAAGGGCACTAAGCATAGAGTGTGAAAACTGAGTTTCCTTGAGAGCTGCTTGGAAGCCTGATGGTGTGTGAAGTTAGTGAGCCAAATGGAGTTGTTCTCCCACAAGAACCACTCGGCTGATCCTTCTTCAATATGCCCTTAACCAACATGCAGTGTTTCCTTGATTGAATTAGCTCTCACACCAATATTTGCATCTAGAGCCTTTGCATTGAGGGCTATCTGAAAACGGCTGTGGCGCTGAAGTTGCCTGTGAATGTGGAGTTGGTGGCATGTGAAACCCGCATGTGGAGCATTCGTTTGTGTGGGATGCTCTACCAGGTTCATTCCTAGATAATGCACTCAAAGGGCAATAAGAATAGAGTGTGAAAACTGAGTTTCCTTGAGAGCTGCTTGGAAGCTTGATGGTGTGTGAAGTTAGTGAGCCAAATGGAGTTGTTCTCCCACAAGAACCACTCGGCTGATCCTTCTTCAATATGCCCTTCACCAACATGCAGTGTTTCCTTGATTGAATTAGCTCTCACACCAATATTTGCGTCTAGAGCATTTGCATTGAGGGCTATCTGAAAACGGCTGTGGCGCTGAAGTTGCCTGTGAATGTGGAGTTGGTGGCATGTGAAAACCGCAAGTGGAGCATTCGTTTGTGTGGGATGCTCTACCATGTTCATTCCTAGATAATGCACTCAAAGGGCACTAAGCATAGAGTGTGAAAACTGAGTTTCCCTTGAGAGCTGCTTGGAAGCCTGATGGTTGTGAAGTTAGTGAGCCAAATGGAGTTGTTCTCCCACAAGAACCACTCGGCTGATCCTTCTTCAATATGCCCTTCACCAACATGCAGTGTTTACTTGATTGAATTAGCTCTCACACCAATATTTGCGTCTAGAGCCTTTGCATTGAGGGCTATCTGAAAACGGCTGTGGCGCTGAAGTTGCCTGTGAATGTGGAGTTGGTGGCATGTGAAACCCGCATGTGGAGCATTCCTTTATGTGGGATGCACTCCAAGCTTCATTTCAGTCCTAGGAACTCAAAGGGCACTAAGCATAGAGTGTGAAAACTGAGTTTCCTTGAGAGATGCTTGGAAGCCTGATGGTGTGTGAAGTTAGTGAGCCAAATGGAGTTGTTCTCCCACAGGAACCACTCGGCTGATCCTTCTTCAATATGCCCTTCACCAACATGCAGTGTTTCCTTGATTGAATTAGCTCTCACACCAATATTTGCGTCTAGAGCCTTTGCATTGAGGGCTAACTGAAAACGGCTGTGGCGCTGAAGTTGCCTGTGAATGTGGAGTTGGTGGCATGTGAAACCCGCATGTGGAGCATTCGTTTGTGTGGGATGCTGACCAAGATTCATTTCAGTCCTAGGCACTCAAAGGGCACTAAGCATAGAGTGTGAAAACTGAGTTTCCTTGAGAGCTGCTTGGAAGCCTGATGGTGTGTGAAGTTAGTGAGCCAAATGGAGTTGTTCTCCCACAAGAACCACTCGGCTGATCCTTCTTCAATATGCCCTTCACCAACATGCAGTGTTGCCTTGATTGAATTAGCTCTCACACCAATATTTGCGTCTAGAGCCTTTGCATTGAGGGCTATCTGAAAACGACTGTGGCGCTGAAGTTGCCTGTGAATGTGGAGTTGGTGGCATGTGAAACCCGCATGTGGAGCATTCCTTTATGTGGGATGCTCTCCAAGCTTCATTTCAGTCCTAGGCACTCAAAGGGCACTAAGCATAGAGTGTGAAAACTGAGTTTCCTTGAGAGCTGCTTGGAAGCCTGATGGTGTGTGAAGTTAGTGAGCGAAATGGAGTTGTTCTCCCACAAGAACCACTCGGCTGATCCTTCTTCAATATGCCCTTCACCAACATGCAGTGTTTCCTTGATTGAATTAGCTCTCACACCAATATTTGCGTCTAGAGCCTTTGCATTGAGGGCTATCTGAAAACGGCTGTGGCGCTGAAGTTGCCTGTGAATGTGGAGTTGGTGGCATGTGAAACCCGCATGTGGAGCATTCCTTTGTGTGGGATGCTCTACCAGGTTCATTCCTAGATAATGCACTCAAAGAACACTAAGCATAGAGTGTGAACACTGAGTTTCCTTGAGAGCTGCTTGGAAGCCTGATGGTGTGTGAAGTTAGTGAGCCAAATGGAGTTGTTCTCCCACAAGAACCACTCGGCTGATTCTTCTTCAATATGCCCTTCACCAACATGCAGTGTTTCCTTGATTGAATTAGCTCTCACACCAATATTTGCGTCTAGAGCCTTTGCTTTGAGGGCTATCTGAAAACGGCTGTGGCGCTGAAGTTGCCTGTGAATGTGGAGTTGGTGGCATGTGAAACCCGCATGTGGAGCATTCGTTTGTGTGGGATGCTCTACCATGTTCATTCCTAGATAATGCACTCAAAGGGCACTAAGCATAGAGTGTGAAAACTGAGTTTCCTTGAGAGCTGCTTGGAAGCCTGATGGTGTGTGAAGTTAGTGAGCCAAATGGAGTTGTTCTCCACAAGAACCACTCGGCTGATCCTTCTTCAATATGCCCTTCACCAACATGCAGTGTTTCCTTGATTGAATTAGCTCTCACACAATATTTGCGTCTAGAGCCTTTGCATTGAGGGCTATCTGAAAACGGCTGTGGCGCTGAAGTTGCCTGTGAATGTGGAGTTGGTGGCATGTGAAACACGCATGTGGAGCATTCGTTTGTGTGGGATGCTCTATCAGGTTCATTTCAGTCCTAGCCATACAAAGGGCACTAAGCATAGAGTGTGAAAACTGAGTTTCCTTGAGAGCTGCTTGGAAGCCTGATGGTGTGTGAAGTTAGTGAGCCAAATGGAGTTGTTCTCCCACAAGAACCGCTCGGCTGATCCTTCTTCAATATGCCCTTCACCAACATGCAGTGTTTCCTTGATTGAATTAGCTCTCACACCAATATTTGCGTCTAGAGCCTTTGCATTGAAGGGCTATCTGAAAACGGCTGTGGCGCTGAAGTTGCCTGTGAATGTGGAGTTGGTGGCATGTGAAACCCGCATGTGGAGCATTCGTTTGTGTGGGATGCTCTACCAGGTTCATTCCTAGATAATGCACTCAAAGGACAATAAGAATAGAGTGTGAAAACTGAGTTTCCTTGAGAGCTGCTTGGAAGCCTGATGGTGTGTGAAGTTAGTGAGCCAAATGGAGTTGTTCTCCCACAAGAACCACTCGGCTGATCCTTCTTCAGTATGCCCCTTCACCAACATGCAGTGTTTCCTTGATTGAATTAGCTCTCACACCAATATTTGCGTCTAGAGCCTTTGCATTGAGGGCTATCTGAAAACGGCTGTGGCGCTGAAGTTGCCTGTGAATGTGGAGTTGGTGGCATGTGAAACCCGCATGTGGAGCATTCCTTTATGTGGGATGCTCTCCAAGCTTCATTTCAGTCCTAGGCACTCAAAGGGCACTAAGCATAGAGTGTGAAAACTGAGTTCCTTGAGAGCTGCTTGGAAGCCTGATGGTGTGTGAAGTTAGTGAGCCAAATGGAGTTGTTCTCCCAAAAGAACCACTCGGCTGATCCTTCTTCAATATGCCCTTCACCAACATGCAGTGTTTTCTTGATTGAATTAGCTCTCACACCAATATTTGCGTCTAGAGCCTTTGCATTGAGGGCTATCTGAAAATGGCTGTGGCGCTGAAGTTGCCTGTGAATGTGGAGTTGGTGGCATGTGAAAACCGCAAGTGGAGCATTCGTTTGTGTGGGATGCTCTACCATGTTCATTCCTAGATAATGCACTCAAAGGGCACTAAGTATAGAGTGTGAAAACTGAGTTTCCTTGAGAGCTGCTTGGAAGCCTGATGGTGTGTGAAGTTAGTGAGCCAAATGGAGTTGTTCTCCCACAAGAACCACTCGGCTGATTCTTCTTCAATATGCCCTTCACCAACATGCAGTGTTTCCTTGATTGGATTAGCTCTCACACCAATATTTGCGTCTAGAGCCTTTGCATTGAGGGCTATCTGAAAACGGCTGTGGTGCTGAAGTTGCCTGTGAATGTGGAGTTGGTGGCATGTGAAACCCGCATGTGGAGCATTCGTTTGTGTGGGATGCTCTACCAGGTTCATTTCAGTCCTAGGCACTCAAAGGGCACTAAGCATAGAGTGTGAAAACTGAGTTTCCTTGAGAGCTGCTTGGAAGCCTGATGGTGTGTGAAGTTAGTGAGCCAAATGGAGTTGTTCTCCCACAAGAACCACTCGGCTGATCCTTCTTCAATATGCCCTTCACCAACATGCAGTGTTTCCTTGATTGAATTAGCTCTCACACCAATATTTGCGTCTAGAGCCTTTGCATTGAGGGCTATCTGAAAACGGCTGTGGCGCTGAAGTTGCCTATGAATGTGGAGTTGGTGGCATGTGAAAAGGGCAAGTGGAGCATTCGTACGTGTATGATGCTCTACCATGTTCATTCCTAGATAATGCACTCAAAGGGCACTAAGCATAGAGTGTGAAAACTGAGTTTCCTTGAGAGCTGCTTGGAAGCCTGATGGTTGTGAAGTTAGTGAGCCAAATGGAGTTGTTCTCCCACAAGAACCACTCGGCTGATCCTTCTTCAATATGCCCTTCACCAACATGCAGTGTTTCCTTGATTGAATTACTTCTCACACCAATATTTGCGTCTAGAGCCTTTGCATTGAGGGCTATCTGAAAACGGCTGTGGCGCTGAAGTTGCCTGTGAATGTGGAGTTGGTGGCATGTGAAACCCGCATGTGGAGCATTCCTTTATGTGGGATGCTCTCCAAGCTTCATTTCAGTCCAAGGAACTCAAAGGGCACTAAGCATAGAGTGTGAAAACTGAGTTTCCTTGAGAGCTGCTTGGAAGCCTGATGGTGTGTGAAGTTAGTGAGCCAAATGGAGTTGTTCTCCCACAAGAACCACTCGGCTGATCCTTCTTCAATATGCCCTTCACCAACATGCAGTGTTTCCTTGATTGAATTAGCTCTCACACCAATATTTGCGTCTAGAGCCTTTGCTTTGAGGGCTATCTGAAAACGGCTGTGGCGCTGAAGTTGCCTGTGAATGTGGAGTTGGTGGCATGTGAAACCCGCAAGTGGAGCATTCGTACGTGGGGGATGCTCTACCAGGTTCATTCCTAGATAATGCACTCAAAGAACACTAAGCATAGAGTGTGAAAACTGAGTTTCCTTGAGAGCTGTTGGAAGCCTGATGGTTGTGAAGTTAGTGAGCCAAATGGAGTTGTTCTCCCACAGGAACCACTCGGCTGATCCTTCTTCAATATGCCCTTCACCAACATGCAGTGTTTCCTTGATTGAATTAGCTCTCACACCAATATTTGCGTCTAGAGCCTTTGCATTGAGGGCTAACTGAAAACGGCTGTGGCGCTGAAGTTGCCTGTGAATGTGGAGTTGGTGGCATGTGAAACCCGCATGTGGAGCATTCGTTTGTGTGGGATGCTGACCAAGCTTCATTTCAGTCCTAGGCACTCAAAGGGCACTAAGCATAGAGTGTGAAAACTGAGTTTCCTTGAGAGCTGCTTGGAAGCCTGATGGTGTGTGAAGTTAGTGAGCCAAATGGAGTTGTTCTCCCACAAGAACCACACGGCTGATCCTTCTTCAACATGCCCTTCACCAACATGCAGTGTTTCCTTGATTGAATTAGCTCTCACACCAATATTTGCGTCTAGAGCCTTTGCATTGAGGGCTATCTGAAAACGGCTGTGGCGCTGAAGTTGCCTGTGAATGTGGAGTTGGTGGCATGTGAAACCCGCATGTGGAGCATTCGTTTGTGTGGGATGCTCTACCAGGTTCATTCCTAGATAATGCACTCAAAGGGCAATAAGAATAGAGTGTGAAAACTGAGTTTCCTTGAGAGCTGCTTGGAAGCCTGATGGTGTGTGAAGTTAGTGAGCCAAATGGAGTTGTTCTCCCACAAGAACCACTCGGCTGATTCTTCTTCAATATGCCCTTCACCAACATGCAGTGTTTCCTTGATTGAATTAGCTCTCACACCAATATTTGCGTCTAGAGCCTTTGCTTTGAGGGCTATCTGAAAACGGCTGTGGCGCTGAAGTTGCCTGTGAATGTGGAGTTGGTGGCATGTGAAACCCGCATGTGGAGCATTCGTTTGTGTGGGATGCAGACCAAGCTTCATTTCAGTCCTAGGCACACAAAGAGCACTAAGCATAGAGTGTGAAAACTGAGTTTCCTTGAGAGCTGCTTGGAAGCCTGATAGTGTGTGAAGTTAGTGAGCCAAATGGAGTTGTTCTCCCACAAGAACCACTCGGCTGATTCTTCTTCAATATGCCCTTCACCAACATGAAGTGTTTCCTTCATTGAATTAGCTCTCACACCAATATTTGCGTCTAGAGCCTTTGCTTTGAGGGCTATCTGAAAAGGGCTGTGGCGCTGAAGTTGCCTGTGAATGTGGAGTTGGTGGCATGTGAAACCCGCATGTGGAGCATTCGTTTGTGTGGGATGCAGACCAAGCTTCATTTCAGTCCTAGGCACTCAAAGGGCACTAAGCATAGAGTGTGAAAACTGAGTTTCCTTGAGAGCTGCTTGGAAGCCTGATAGTGTGTGAAGTTAGTGAGCCAAATGGAGTTGTTCTCCCACAAGAACCACTCGGCTGATTCTTCTTCAATATGCCCTTCACCAACATGCAGTGTTTCCTTCATTGAATTAGCTCTCACACCAATATTTGCGTCTAGAGCCTTTGCTTTGAGGGCTATCTGAAAACGGCTGTGGCGCTGAAGTTGCCTGTGAATGTGGAGTTGGTGGCATGTGAAACCCGCATGTGGAGCATTCGTTTGTGTGGGATGCTCTACCAGGTTCATTCCTAGATAATGCACTCAAAGGGCACTAAGCATAGAGTGTGAAAACTGAGTTTCCTTGAGAGCTGCTTGGAAGCCTGATGGTGTGTGAAGTCAGTGAGCCAAATGGAGTTGTTCTCCCACAAGAACCACTCGGCTGATTCTTCTTCAATATGCCCTTCACCAACATGCAGTGTTTCCTTGATTGAATTAGCTCTCACACCAATATTTGCGTCTAGAGCCTTTGCATTGAGGGCTAACTGAAAACGGCTGTGGCGCTGAAGTTGCCTGTGAATGTGGAGTTGGTGGCATGTGAAACCCGCATGTGGAGCATTCGTTTGTGTGGGATGCTGACCAAGCTTCATTTCAGTCCTAGGCACTCAAAGGGCACTAAGCATAGAGTGTGAAAACTGAGTTTCCTTGAGAGCTGCTTGGAAGCCTGATGGTGTGTGAAGTTAGTGAGCCAAATGGAGTTGTTCTCCACAAGAACCACACGGCTGATCCTTCTTCAACATGCCCTTCACCAACATGCAGTGTTTCCTTGATTGAATTAGCTCTCACACCAATATTTGCGTCTAGAGCCTTTGCATTGAGGGCTATCTGAAAACGGCTGTGGCGCTGAAGTTGCCTGTGAATGTGGAGTTGGTGGCATGTGAAACCCGCATGTGGAGCATTCCTTTGTGTGGGATGCTCTACCAGGTTCATTCCTAGATAATGCACTCAAAGGGCAATAAGAATAGAGTGTGAAAACTGAGTTTCCTTGAGAGCTGCTTGGAAGCCTGATGGTGTGTGAAGTTAGTGAGCCAAATGGAGTTGTTCTCCCACAAGAACCACTCGGCTGATTCTTCTTCAATATGCCCTTCACCAACATGCAGTGTTTCCTTGATTGAATTAGCTCTCACACCAATATTTGCGTCTAGAGCCTTTGCTTTGAGGGCTATCTGAAAACGGCTGTGGCGCTGAAGTTGCCTGTGAATGTGGAGTTGGTGGCATGTGAAACCCGCATGTGGAGCATTCGTTTGTGTGGGATGCAGACCAAGCTTCATTTCAGTCCTAGGCACACAAAGAGCACTAAGCATAGAGTGTGAAAACTGAGTTTCCTTGAGAGCTGCTTGGAAGCCTGATAGTGTGTGAAGTTAGTGAGCCAAATGGAGTTGTTCTCCCACAAGAACCACTCGGCTGATTCTTCTTCAATATGCCCTTCACCAACATGAAGTGTTTCCTTCATTGAATTAGCTCTCACACCAATATTTGCGTCTAGAGCCTTTGCTTTGAGGGCTATCTGAAAAGGGCTGTGGCGCTGAAGTTGCCTGTGAATGTGGAGTTGGTGGCATGTGAAACCCGCATGTGGAGCATTCGTTTGTGTGGGATGCAGACCAAGCTTCATTTCAGTCCTAGGCACTCAAAGGGCACTAAGCATAGAGTGTGAAAACTGAGTTTCCTTGAGAGCTGCTTGGAAGCCTGATAGTGTGTGAAGTTAGTGAGCCAAATGGAGTTGTTCTCCCACAAGAACCACTCGGCTGATTCTTCTTCAATATGCCCTTCACCAACATGCAGTGTTTCCTTCATTGAATTAGCTCTCACACCAATATTTGCGTCTAGAGCCTTTGCTTTGAGGGCTATCTGAAAACGGCTGTGGCGCTGAAGTTGCCTGTGAATGTGGAGTTGGTGGCATGTGAAACCCGCATGTGGAGCATTCGTTTGTGTGGGATGCTCTACCAGGTTCATTCCTAGATAATGCACTCAAAGGGCACTAAGCATAGAGTGTGAAAACTGAGTTTCCTTGAGAGCTGCTTGGAAGCCTGATGGTGTGTGAAGTCAGTGAGCCAAATGGAGTTGTTCTCCCACAAGAACCACTCGGCTGATTCTTCTTCAATATGCCCTTCACCAACATGCAGTGTTTCCTTGATTGAATTAGCTCTCACACCAATATTTGCGTCTAGAGCCTTTGCTTTGAGGGCTATCTGAAAACGGCTGTGGCGCTGAAGTTGCCTGTGAATGTGGAGTTGGTGGCATGTGAAACCCGCATGTGGAGCATTCGTTTGTGTGGGATGCTCTACCAGGTTCATTCCTAGATAATGCACTCAAAGGGCACTAAGCATAGAGTGTGAAAACTGAGTTTCCTTGAGAGCTGCTTGGAAGCCTGATGGTGTGTGAAGTTAGTGAGCCAAATGGAGTTGTTCTCCCACAAGAACCACTCGGCTGATTCTTCTTCAATATGCCCTTCACCAACATGCAGTGTTTCCTTCATTGAATTAGCTCTCACACCAATATTTGCGTCTAGAGCCTTTGCTTTGAGGGCTATCTGAAAACGGCTGTGGCGCTGAAGTTGCCTGTGAATGTGGAGTTGGTGGCATGTGAAACCCGCATGTGGAGCATTCGTTTGTGTGGGATGCAGACCAAGCTTCATTTCAGTCCTAGGCACACAAAGAGCACTAAGCATAGAGTGTGAAAACTGAGTTTCCTTGAGAGCTGCTTGGAAGCCTGATAGTGTGTGAAGTTAGTGAGCCAAATGGAGTTGTTCTCCCACAAGAACCACTCGGCTGATTCTTCTTCAATATGCCCTTCACCAACATGCAGTGTTTCCTTCATTGAATTAGCTCTCACACCAATATTTGCGTCTAGAGCCTTTGCTTTGAGGGCTATCTGAAAACGGCTGTGGCGCTGAAGTTGCCTGTGAATGTGGAGTTGGTGGCATGTGAAACCCGCATGTGGAGCATTCGTTTGTGTGGGATGCTCTACCAGGTTCATTCCTAGATAATGCACTCAAAGGGCACTATGCATAGAGTGTGAAAACTGAGTTTCCTTGAGAGCTGTTTGGAAGCCTGATGGTGTGTGAAGTTAGTGAGCCAAATGGAGTTGTTCTCCCACAAGAACCACTCGGCTGATTCTTCTTCAATATGCCCTTCACCAACATGCAGTGTTTCCTTGATTGAATTAGCTCTCACACCAATATTTGCGTCTAGAGCCTTTGCATTGAGGGCTATCTGAAAACGGCTGTGGCGCTGAAGTTGCCTGTGAATGTGGAGTTGGTGGCATGTGAAACCCGCATGTGGAGCATTCGTTTGTGTGGGATGCAGACCAAGCTTCATTTCAGTCCTAGGCACACAAAGAGCACTAAGCATAGAGTGTGAAAACTGAGTTTCCTTGAGAGCTGCTTGGAAGCCTGATAGTGTGTGAAGTTAGTGAGCCAAATGGAGTTGTTCTCCCACAAGAACCACTCGGCTGATTCTTCTTCAATATGCCCTTCACCAACATGCAGTGTTTCCTTGATTGAATTAGCTCTCACACCAATATTTGCATCTAGAGCCTTTGCATTGAGGGCTATCTGAAAACGGCTGTGGCGCTGAAGTTGCCTGTGAATGTGGAGTTGGTGGCATGTGAAACCCGCATGTGGAGCATTCGTTTCTGTGGGATGCTCTACCAGGTTCATTCCTAGATAATGCACTCAAAGGGCACTAAGCATAGAGTGTGAAAACTGAGTTTCCTTGAGAGCTGCTTGGAAGCCTGATGGTGTGTGAAGTTAGTGAGCCAAATGGAGTTGTTCTCCCACAAGAACCACTCGGCTGATCCTTCTTCAATATGCCCTTCACCAACATGCAGTGTTTCCTTGATTGAATTGGCTCTCACACCAATATTTGCGTCTAGAGCCTTTGCATTGAGGGCTATCTGAAAACGGCTGTGGCGCTGAAGTTGCCTGTGAATGTGGAGTTGGTGGCATGTGAAACCCGCATGTGGAGCATTCGTTTGTGTGGGATGCTCTACCAGGTTCATTCCTAGATAATGCACTCAAAGGGCAATAAGAATAGAGTGTGAAAACTGAGTTTCCTTGAGAGCTGCTTGGAAGCCTGATGGTGTGTGAAGTTAGTGAGCCAAATGGAGTTGTTCTCCCACAAGAACCACTCGGCTGATCCTTCTTCAATATGCCCTTCACCAACATGCAGTGTTTCCTTGATTGAATTAGCTCTCACACCAATATTTGCGTCTAGAGCCTTTGCATTGAGGGCTATCTGAAAATTGCTGTGGCGCTGAAGTTGCCTGTGGATGTGGAGTTGGTGGCATGTGAAACCCGCATGTGGAGCATTCGTTTGTGTGGGATGCTCTACCAGGTTCATTCCTAGATAATGCACTCAAAGGGCACTAAACATAGAGTGTGAAAACTGAGTTTCCTTGAGAGCTGCTTGGAAGCCTGATGGTGTGTGAAGTTAGTGAGCCAAATGGAGTTGTTCTCCCACAAGAACCACTCGGCTGATTCTTCTTCAATATGCCCTTCACCAACATGCAGTGTTTCCTTGATTGAATTAGCTCTCACACCAATATTTGCGTCTAGAGCCTTTGCTTTGAGGGCTATCTGAAAACGGCTGTGGCGCTGAAGTTGCCTGTGAATGTGGAGTTGGTGGCATGTGAAACCCGCATGTGGAGCATTCGTTTGTGTGGGATGCTCTACCAGGTTCATTCCTAGATAATGCACTCAAAGGGCACTAAGCATAGAGTGTGAAAACTGAGTTTCCTTGAGAGCTGCTTGGAAGCCTGATGGTGTGTGAAGTTAGTGAGCCAAATGGAGTTGTTCTCCCACAAGAACCACTCGGCTGATCCTTCTTCAATATGCCCTTCACCAACATGCAGTGTTTCCTTGATTGAATTAGCTCTCACACCAATATTTGCGTCTAGAGCCTTTGCATTGAGGGCTATCTGAAAACGGCTGTGGCGCTGAAGTTGCCTGTGAATGTGGAGTTGGTGGCATGTGAAACCCGCATGTGGAGCATTCGTTTGTGTGGGATGCTCAATCAGGTTCATTTCAGTCCTAGCCATACAAAGGGCACTAAGCATAGAGTGTGAAAACTGAGTTTCCTTGAGAGCTGCTTGGAAGCCTGATGGTGTGTGAAGTTAGTGAGCCAAATGCAGTTGTTCTCCCACAAGAACCGCTCGGCTGATCCTTCTTCAATATGCCCTTCACCAACATGCAGTGTTTCCTTGATTGAATTAGCTCTCACACCAATATTTGCGTCTAGAGCCTTTGCATTGAGGGCTATCTGAAAACGGCTGTGGCGCTGAAGTTGCCTGTGAATGTGGAGTTGGTGGCATGTGAAACCTGCATGTGGAGCATTCGTTTGTGTGGGATGCTCTACCAGGTTCATTCCTAGATAATGCACTCAAAGGACAATAAGAATAGAGTGTGAAAACTGAGTTTCCTTGAGAGCTGCTTGGAAGCCTGATGGTGTGTGAAGTTAGTGAGCCACATGGAGTTGTTCTCCCACAAGAACCACTCCGCTGATTCTTCTTCAATATGCCCTTAACCAACATGCAGTGTTTCCTTGATTGAATTAGCTCTCACACCAATATTTGCGTCTAGAGCCTTTGCATTGAGGGCTATCTGAAAACGGCTGTGGCGCTGAAGTTGTCTGTGAATGTGGAGTTGGTGGCATGTGAAACCCGCATGTGGAGCATTCGTTTGTGTGGGATGCTCTACCAGGTTCATTCCTAGATAATGCACTCAAAGGGCAATAAGAATAGAGTGTGAAAACTGAGTTTCCTTTAGAGCTGTTTGGAAGCATGATGGTGTGTGAAGTTAGTGAGCCACATGGAGTTGTTCTCCCACAAGAACCACTCGGCTGATCCTTCTTCAATATGCCCTTCACCAACATGCAGTGTTTCCTTGATTGAATTAGCTCTCACACCAATATTTGCGTCTAGAGCCTTTGCATTGAGGGCTATCTGAAAACGGCTGTGGCGCTGAAGTTGCCTGTGAATGTGGAGTTGGTGGCATGTGAAACCCGCATGTGGAGCATTCGTTTGTGTGGGATGCTGACCAAGCTTCATTTCAGTCCTAGGCACACAAAGAGCACTAAGCATAGAGTGTGAAAACTGAGTTTCCTTGAGAGCTGCTTGGAAGCCTGATGGTGTGTGAAGTTAGTGAGCCAAATGGAGTTGTTCTCCCACAAGAACCACTCGGCTGATCCTTCTTCAATATGCCCTTCACCAACATGCAGTGTTTCCTTGATTGAATTAGCTCTCACACCAATATTTGCGTCTAGAGCCTTTGCATTGAGGGCTATCTGAAAACGGCTGTGGCGCTGAAGTTGCCTGTGAATGTGGAGTTGGTGGCATGTGAAACCCGCATGTGGAGCATTCCTTTATGTGGGATGCTCTCCAAGCTTCATTTCAGTCCTAGGCACTCAAAGGGCACTAAGCATAGAGTGTGAAAACTGAGTTTCCTTGAGAGCTGCTTGGAAGCCTGATGGTGTGTGAAGTTAGTGAGCCAAATGGAGTTGTTCTCCCACAAGAACCACTCGGCTGATCCTTCTTCAATATGCCCTTCACCAACATGCAGTGTTTTCTTGATTGAATTAGCTCTCACACCAATATTTGCGTCTAGAGCCTTTGCATTGAGGGCTATCTGAAAATGGCTGTGGCGCTGAAGTTGCCTGTGAATGTGGAGTTGGTGGCATGTGAAAACCGCAAGTGGAGCATTCGTTTGTGTGGGATGCTCTACCATGTTCATTCCTAGATAATGCACTCAAAGGGCACTAAGTATAGAGTGTGAAAACTGAGTTTCCTTGAGAGCTGCTTGGAAGCCTGATGGTTGTGAAGTTAGTGAGCCACATGGAGTTGTTCTCCCACAAGAACCACTCGGCTGATCCTTCTTCAATATGCCCTTCACCAACATGCAGTGTTTCCTTGATTGAATTAGCTCTCACACCAATATTTGCGTCTAGAGCCTTTGCATTGAGGGCTAACTGAAAACGGCTGTGGCGCTGAAGTTGCCTGTGAATGTGGAGTTGGTGGCATGTGAAACCCGCATGTGGAGCATTCTTTTGTGTGGGATCTCTACAAGGTTCATTTCAGTCCTAGAGATACAAAGGGCACTAAGCATAGAGTGTGAAAACTGAGTTTCCTTGAGAGCTGCTTCGAAGCCTGATGGTGTGTGAAGTTAGTGAGCCAAATGGAGTTGTTCTCCCACAAGAACCACTCGGCTGATCCTTCTTCAATATGCCCTTCACCAACATGCAGTGTTTCCTTGATTGAATTAGCTCTCACACCAATATTTGCGTCTAGAGCCTTTGCATTGAGGGCTATCTGAAAACGGCTGTTGCGCTGAAGTTGCCTGTGAATGTGGAGTTGGTGGCATGTGAAACCCGCATGTGGAGCATTCCTTTGTGTGGGATGCTCTACCAGGTTCATTCCTAGATAATGCACTCAAAGGGCAATAAGAATAGAGTGTGAAAACTGAGTTTCCTTGAGAGCTGCTTGGAAGCCTGATGGTGTGTGAAGTTAGTGAGCCAAATGGAGTTGTTCTCCCACAAGAACCACTCGGCTGATTCTTCTTCAATATGCCCTTCACCAACATGCAGTGTTTCCTTGATTGAATTAGCTCTCACACCAATATTTGCGTCTAGAGCCTTTGCTTTGAGGGCTATCTGAAAACGGCTGTGGCGCTGAAGTTGCCTGTGAATGTGGAGTTGGTGGCATGTGAAACCCGCATGTGGAGCATTCGTTTGTGTGGGATGCTCTACCAGGTTTATTCCTAGATAATGCACTCAAAGGGCACTAAGCATAGAGTGTGAAAACTGAGTTTCCTTGAGAGCTGCTTGGAAGCCTGATGGTGTGTGAAGTTAGTGAGCCAAATGGAGTTGTTCTCCCACAAGAACCACTCGGCTGATCCTTCTTCAATATGCCCTTCACCAACATGCAGTGTTTCCTTGATTGAATTAGCTCTCACACCAATATTTGCGTCTAGAGCCTTTGCATTGAGGGCTATCTGAAAACGGCTGTGGCGCTGAAGTTGCCTGTGAATGTGGAGTTGGTGGCATGTGAAACCCGCATGTGGAGCATTCGTTTGTGTGGGATGCTCTACCAGGTTCATTCCTAGATAATGCACTCAAAGGGCAATAAGAATAGAGTGTGAAAACTGAGTTTCCTTGAGAGCTGCTTGGAAGCCTGATGGTGTGTGAAGTTAGTGAGCCAAATGGAGTTGTTCTCCTACAAGAACCACTCGGCTGATCCTTCTTCAATATGCCCTTCACCAACATGCAGTGTTTCCTTGATTGAATTAGCTCTCACACCAATATTTGCGTCTAGAGCCTTTGCATTGAGGGCTATCTGAAAACGACTCTGGCGCTGAAGTTGCCTGTGAATGTGGAGTTGGTGGCATGTGAAACCCGCATGTGGAGCATTCCTTTGTGTGGGATGCTCTACCAGGTTCATTTCAGTCCTAGCCATACAAAGGGCACTAAGCATAGAGTGTGAAAACTGAGTTTCCTTGAGAGCTGCTTGGAAGCCTGATGGTGTGTGAAGTTAGTGAGCCAAATGGAGTTGTTCTCCCACAAGAACCACTCGGCTGATCCTTCTTCAATATGCCCTTCACCAACATGCAGTGTTTCCTTGATTGAATTAGCTCTCACACCAATATTTGCGTCTAGAGCCTTTGCATTGAGGGCTATCTGAAAACGGCTGTGGCGCTGAAGTTGCCTGTGAATGTGGAGTTGGTGGCATGTGAAACCCGCATGTGGAGCATTTGTTTGTGTGGGATGCTCTACCAGGTTCATTTCAGTCCTAGCCATACAAAGGGCACTAAGCATAGAGTGTGAAAACTGAGTTTCCTTGAGAACTGCTTGGAAGCCTGATGGTGTGTGAAGTTAGTGAGCCAAATGGAGTTGTTCTCCCACAAGAACCGCTCGGCTGATCCTTCTTCAATATGCCCTTCACCAACATGCAGTGTTTCCTTGATTGAATTAGCTCTCACACCAATATTTGCGTCTAGAGCCTTTGCATTGAGGGCTATCTGAAAACGGCTGTGGCGCTGAAGTTGCCTGTGAATGTGGAGTTGGTGGCATGTGAAACCCGCATGTGGAGCATTCGTACGTGTGGGATGCTCTACCAGGTTCATTCCTAGATAATGCACTCAAAGGGCACTAAGCATAGAGTGTGAAAACTGAGTTTCCTTGAGAGCTGCTTGGAAGCCTGATGGTGTGTGAAGTTAGTGAGCCACATGGAGTTGTTCTCCCACAAGAACCACTCCGCTGATTCTTCTTCAATATGCCCTTAACCAACATGCAGTGTTTCCTTGATTGAATTAGCTCTCACACCAATATTTGCGTCTAGAGCCTTTGCATTGAGGGCTATCTGAAAACGGCTGTGGCGCTGAAGTTGCCTGTGAATGTGGAGTTGGTGGCATGTGAACCCCGCATGTGGAGCATTCGTTTGTGTGGGATGCTCTACCAGGTTCATTCCGAGATAATGCACTCAAAGGGCACTAAGCCTAGAGTGTGAAAACTGAGTTTCCTTGAGAGCTGCTTGGAAGCCTGATGGTGTGTGAAGTTAGTGAGCCACATGGAGTTGTTCTCCCACAAGAACCACTCGGCTGATCCTTCTTCAATATGCCCTTCACCACCATGCAGTGTTTCCTTGATTGAATTAGCTCTCACACCAATATTTGCGTCTAGAGCCTTTGCATTGAGGGCTATCTGAAAACGGCTGTGGCGCTGAAGTTGCCTGTGAATGTGGAGTTGGTGGCATGTGAAACCCGCATGTGGAGCATTCGTTTGTGTGGGATGCTCTACCAGGTTCATTCCCAGATAATGCACTCAAAGGACACTAAGCATAGAGTGTGAAAACTGAGTTTCCTTGAGAGCTGCTTGGAAGCCTGATGGTGTGTGAAGTTAGTGAGCCACATGGAGTTGTTCTCCCACAAGAACCACTCGGCTGATCCTTCTTCAATATGCCCTTCACCAACATGCAGTGTTTCCTTGATTGAATTAGCTCTCACACCAATATTTGCGTCTAGAGCCTTTGCATTGAGGGCTATCTGAAAACGGCTGTGGCGCTGAAGTTGCCTGTGAATGTGGAGTTGGTGGCATGTGAAACCCGCATGTGGAGCATTCGTTTGTGTGGGATGCTCTACCAGGTTGATTTCAGTCCTAGCCATACAAAGGGCACTAAGCATAGAGTGTGAAAACTGAGTTTCCTTGAGAGCTGCTTGGAAGCCTGATGGTGTGTGAAGTTAGTGAGCCAAATGGAGTTGTTCTCCCACAAGAACCGCTCGGCTGATCCTTCTTCAATATGCCCTTCACCAACATGCAGTGTTTCCTTGATTGAATTAGCTCTCACACCAATATTTGTGTCTAGAGCCTTTGCATTGAGGGCTATCTGAAAACGGCTGTGGCGCTGAAGTTGCCTGTGAATGTGGAGTTGGTGGCATGTGAAACCCGCATGTGGAGCATTCGTTTGTGTGGGATGCTCTACCAGGTTCATTCCTAGATAATGCACTCAAAGGGCACTAAGCATAGAGTGTGAAAACTGAGTTTCCTTGAGAGCTGCTTGGAAGCCTGATGGTGTGTGAAGTTAGTGAGCCACATGGAGTTGTTCTCCCACAAGAACCACTCCGCTGATTCTTCTTCAATATGCCCTTAACCAACATGCAGTGTTTCCTTGATTGAATTAGCTCTCACACCAATATTTGCGTCTAGAGCCTTTGCATTGAGGGCTATCTGAAAACGGCTGTGGCGCTGAAGGTGCCTGTGAATGTGGAGTTGGTGGCATGTAAACCCGCATGTGGAGCATTCGTTTGTGTGGGATGCTCTACCAGGTTCATTCCTAGATAATGCACTCAAAGGGCACTAAGCCTAGAGTGTGAAAACTGAGTTTCCTTGAGAGCTGTTTGGAAGCCTGTTGGTGTGTGAAGTTAGTGAGCCACATGGAGTTGTTCTCCCACAAGAATCACTCGGCTGATCCTTCTTCAATATGCCCTTCACCAACATGCAGTGTTTCCTTGATTGAATTAGCTCTCACACCAATATTTGCGTCTAGAGCCTTTGCATTGGGGGCTATCTGAAAACGGCTGTGGCGCTGAAGTTGCCTGTGAATGTGGAGTTGGTGGCATGTGAAACCCGCATGTGGAGCATTCGTTTGTGTGGGATCTGACCAAGCTTCATTTCAGTCCTAGGCACACAAAGAGCACTAAGCATAGAGTGTGAAAACTGAGTTTCCTTGAGAGCTGCTTGGAAGCCTGATGGTGTGTGAAGTTAGTGAGCCAAATGGAGTTGTTCTCCCACAAGAACCACTCGGCTGATCCTTCCTCAATATGCCCTTCACCAACATGCAGTGTTTCCTTGATTGAATTTGCTCTCACACCAATATTTGCGTCTAGAGCCTTTGCATTGAGGGCTATCTGAAAACGGCTGTGGCGCTGAAGTTGCCTGTGAATGTGGAGTTGGTGGCATGTGAAACCCGCATGTGGAGCATTCGTTTATGTGGGATGCTTTCCCAGCTTCATTTCAGTCCTAGGCACTCAAAGAGCACTAAGCATAGAGTATGAAAACTGAGTTTCCTTGAGAGCTGCTTGGAAGCCTGATGGTGTGTGAAGTTAGTGAGCCAAATCGAGTTGTTCTCCCACAAGAACCACTCGGCTGATTCTTCTTCAATATGCCCTTCACCAACATGCAGTGTTTCCTTGATTGAATTAGCTCTCACACCAATATTTGCGTCTAGAGCCTTTGCATTGAGGGCTATCTGAAAACGGCTGTGGCGCTGAAGTTGCCTGTGAATGTGGAGTTGGTGGCATGTGAAACCCGCATGTGGAGCATTCGTTTGTGTGGGATGCAGACCAAGCTTCATTTCAGTCCTATGCACACAAAGAGCACTAAGCATAGAGTGTGCAAACTGAGTTTCCTTGAGAGCTGCTTGGAAGCCTGATGGTGTGTGAAGTTAGTGAGCCAAATGGAGTTGTTCTCCCACAAGAACCACTCGGCTGATCCTTCTTCAATATGCCCTTCACCAACATGCAGTGTTTCCTTGATTGAATTAGCTCTCACACCAATATTTGCGTCTAGAGCCTTTGCATTGAGGGCTATCTGAAAACGGCTGTGGCGCTGAAGTTGCCTGTGAATGTGGAGTTGGTGGCATGTGAAACCCGCATGTGGAGCATTCCTTTATGTGGGATGCTCTCCAAGCTTCATTTCAGTCCTAGGCACTCAAAGGGCACTTAGTATAGAGTGTGAAAACTGAGTTTCCTTGAGAGCTGCTTGGAAGCCTGATGGTGTGTGAAGTTAGTGAGCCACATGGAGTTGTTCTCCCACAAGAACCACTCGGCTGATCCTTCTTCAATATGCCCTTCACCAACATGCAGTGTTTCCTTGATTGAATTAGCTCTCACACCAATATTTGCGTCTAGAGCCTTTGCATTGAGGGCTATCTGAAAATGGCTGTGGCGCTGAAGTTGCCTGTGAATGTGGAGTTGGTGGCATGTAAAAACCGCATGTGGAGCATTCGTACGTGTGGGATGCTCTACCATGTTCATTCCTAGATAATGCACTCAAAGGGCACTAAGTATAGAGTGTGAAAACAGAGTTTCCTTGAGAGCTGCTTGGAAGCCTGATGGTTGTGAAGTTAGTGAGCCAAATTGAGTTGTTCTCCCACAAGAACCACTCGGCTGATCCTTCTTCAATATGCCCTTCACCAACATGCAGTGTTTCCTTGATTGAATTAGCTCTCACACGAATATTTGCGTCTAGAGCCTTTGCATTGAGGGCTATCTGAAAACGGCTGTGGCGCTGAAGTTGCCTGTGAATGTGGAGTTGGTGGCATGTGAAACCCGCATGTGGAGCATTCGTTTGTGTGGGATGCTCTACCAGGTTCATTCCTAGATAATGCACTCAAAGGGCACTAAGCCTAGAGTGTGAAAACTGAGTTTCCTTGAGAGCTGCTTGGAAGCCTGATGGTGTGTGAAGTTAGTGAGCCAAATAGAGTTGTTCTCCCACAAGAACCACTCGGCTGATCCTTCTTCAATATGCCCTTCACCAACATGCAGTGTTTCCTTGATTGAATTAGCTCTCACACCAATATTTGCGTCTAGAGCCTTTGCATTGAGGGCTATCTGAAAACGGCTGTGGCGCTGAAGTTGCCTGTGAATGTGGAGTTGGTGGCATGTGAAACCCGCATGTGGAGCATTCCTTTATGTGGGATGCTCTCCAAGCTTCATTTCAGTCCTAGCCATACAAAGGGCACTAAGCATAGAGTGTGAAAACTGAGTTTCCTTGAGAGCTGCTTGGAAGCCTGATGGTGTGTGAAGTTAGTGAGCCAAATGGAGTTGTTCTCCCACAAGAACCACTCGGCTGATCCTTCTTCAATATGCCCTTCACCAACATGCAGTGTTTTCTTGATTGAATTAGCTCTCACTCCAATATTTGCGTCTAGAGACTTTGCATTGAGGGCTATCTGAAAACGGCTGTGGCACTGAAGTTGCCTGTGAATGTGGAGTTGGTGGCATGTGAAACCCGCATGTGGAGCATTCGTTTGTGTGGGATGCTGACCAAGCTTCATTTCAGTCCTAGGCACACAAAGAGCACTAAGCCTAGAGTGTGAAAACTGAGTTTCCTTGAGAGCTGCTTGGAAGCCTGATGGTGTGTGAAGTTAGTGAGCCAAATGGAGTTGTTCTCCCACAAGAACCACTCGGCTGATTCTTCTTCAATATGCCCTTCACCAACATGCAGTGTTTCCTTGATTGAATTAGCTCTCACACCAATATTTGCGTCTAGAGCCTTTGCATTGAGGGCTATCTGAAAACGGCTGTGGCGCTGAAGTTGCCTGTGAATGTGGAGTTGGTGGCATGTGAAACCCGCATGTGGAGCATTCCTTTATGTGGGATGCTCTCCAAGCTTCATTTCAGTCCTAGGCACTCAAAGGGCACTAAGTATAGAGTGTGAAAACTGAGTTTCCTTGAGAGCTGCTTGGAAGCCTGATGGTGTGTGAAGTTAGTGAGCCACATGGAGTTGTTCTCCCACAAGAACCACTCGGCTGATCCTTCTTCAATATGCCCTTCACCAACATGCAGTGTTTCCTTGATTGAATTAGCTCTCACACCAATATTTGCGTCTAGAGCCTTTGCATTGAGGGCTATCTGAAAATGGCTGTGGCGCTGAAGTTGCCTGTGAATGTGGAGTTGGTGGCATGTAAAAACCGCAAGTGGAGCATTCGTTTGTGTGGGATGCTCTACCATGTTCATTCCTAGATAATGCACTCAAAGGGCACTAAGTATAGAGTGTGAAAGCAGAGTTTCCTTGAGAGCTGCTTGGAAGCCTGATGTTTGTGAATTTAGTGAGCCAAATGGAGTTGTTCTCCCACAAGAACCACTCGGCTGATCCTTCTTCAATATGCCCTTCACCAACATGCAGTGTTTCCTTGATTGAATTAGCTCTCACACCAATATTTGCGTCTAGAGCCTTTGCATTGAGGGCTATCTGAAAACGGCTGTGGCGCTGAAGTTGCCTGTGAATGTGGAGTTGGTGGCATGTGAAACCCGCATGTGGAGCATTCGTTTGTGTGGGATGCTCTACCAGGTTCATTCCTAGATAATGCACTCAAAGGGCACTAAGCCTAGAGTGTGAAAACTGAGTTTCCTTGAGAGCTGCTTGGAAGCCTGATGGTGTGTGAAGTTAGTGAGCCAAATAGAGTTGTTCTCCCACAAGAACCACTCGGCTGATCCTTCTTCAATATGCCCTTCACCAACATGCAGTGTTTCCTTGATTGAATTAGCTCCCACACCAATATTTGCGTCTAGAGCCTTTGCATTGAGGGCTATCTGAAAACGGCTGTGGCGCTGAAGTTGCCTGTGAATGTGGAGTTGGTGGCATGTGAAACCCGCATGTGGAGCATTCGTTTGTGTGGGATCTGACCAAGCTTCATTTCAGTCCTAGGCAAACAAAGAGCACTAAGCATAGAGTGTGAAAACTGAGTTTCCTTGAGAGCTGCTTGGAAGCCTGATGGTGTGTGAAGTTAGTGAGCCAAATGGAGTTGTTCTCCCACAAGAACCACTCGGCTGATTCTTCTTCAATATGCCCTTCACCAACATGCAGTGTTTCCTTGATTGAATTAGCTCTCACACCAATATTTGCGTCTAGAGCCTTTGCATTGAGGGCTATCTGAAAACGGCTGTGGCGCTGAAGTTGCCTGTGAATGTGGAGTTGGTGGCATGTGAAACCCACATGTGGAGCATTCGTTTGTGTGGGATGCTCTCCAAGCTTCATTTCAGTCCTAGGCACACAAAGAGCACTAAGCATAGAGTGTGAAAACTGAGTTTCCTTGAGAGCTGCTTGGAAGCCTGATGGTGTGTGAAGTTAGTGAGCCAAATGGAGTTGTTCTCCCACAAGAACCACTCGGCTGATCCTTCTTCAATATGCCCTTCACCAACATGCAGTGTTTCCTTGATTGAATTAGCTCTCACACCAATATTTGCGTCTAGAGCCTTTGCATTGAGGGCTATCTGAAAACGGCTGTGGCGCTGAAGTTGCCTGTGAATGTGGAGTTGGTGGCATGTGAAACCCGCATGTGGAGCATTCGTTTGTGTGGGATGCTCTCCAAGCATCATTTCAGTCCTAGGCACACAAAGAGCACTAAGCATAGAGTGTGAAAACTGAGTTTCCTTGAGAGCTGCTTGGAAGCCTGATTGTGTGTGAAGTTAGTGAGCCAAATGGAGTTGTTCTCCCACAAGAACCACTCGGCTGATCCTTCTTCAATATGCCCTTCACCAACATGCAGTGTTTCCTTGATTGAATTAGCTCTCACACCAATATTTGCGTCTAGAGCCTTTGCATTGAGGGCTATCTGAAAACGGCTGTGGCGCTGAAGTTGCCTGTGAATGTGGAGTTGGTGGCATGTGAAACCCGCATGTGGAGCATTCGTTTGTGTGGGATGCTCTACCAGGTTCATTCCTAGATAATGCACTCAAAGGGCAATAAGAATAGAGTGTGAAAACTGAGTTTCCTTGAGAGCTGCTTGGAAGCCTGATGGTGTGTGAAGTTAGTGAGCCAAATGGAGTTGTTCTCCTACAAGAACCACTCGGCTGATCCTTCTTCAATATGCCCTTCACCAACATGCAGTGTTTCCTTGATTGAATTAGCTCTCACACCAATATTTGCGTCTAGAGCCTTTGCATTGAGGGCTATCTGAAAACGACTCTGGCGCTGAAGTTGCCTGTGAATGTGGAGTTGGTGGCATGTGAAACCCGCATGTGGAGCATTCCTTTGTGTGGGATGCTCTACCAGGTTCATTTCAGTCCTAGCCATACAAAGGGCACTAAGCATAGAGTGTGAAAACTGAGTTTCCTTGAGAGCTGCTTGGAAGCCTGATGGTGTGTGAAGTTAGTGAGCCAAATGGAGTTGTTCTCCCACAAGAACCACTCGGCTGATCCTTCTTCAATATGCCCTTCACCAACATGCAGTGTTTCCTTGATTGAATTAGCTCTCACACCAATATTTGCGTCTAGAGCCTTTGCATTGAGGGCTATCTGAAAACGGCTGTGGCGCTGAAGTTGCCTGTGAATGTGGAGTTGGTGGCATGTGAAACCCGCATGTGGAGCATTTGTTTGTGTGGGATGCTCTACCAGGTTCATTTCAGTCCTAGCCATACAAAGGGCACTAAGCATAGAGTGTGAAAACTGAGTTTCCTTGAGAACTGCTTGGAAGCCTGATGGTGTGTGAAGTTAGTGAGCCAAATGGAGTTGTTCTCCCACAAGAACCGCTCGGCTGATCCTTCTTCAATATGCCCTTCACCAACATGCAGTGTTTCCTTGATTGAATTAGCTCTCACACCAATATTTGCGTCTAGAGCCTTTGCATTGAGGGCTATCTGAAAACGGCTGTGGCGCTGAAGTTGCCTGTGAATGTGGAGTTGGTGGCATGTGAAACCCGCATGTGGAGCATTCGTACGTGTGGGATGCTCTACCAGGTTCATTCCTAGATAATGCACTCAAAGGGCACTAAGCATAGAGTGTGAAAACTGAGTTTCCTTGAGAGCTGCTTGGAAGCCTGATGGTGTGTGAAGTTAGTGAGCCACATGGAGTTGTTCTCCCACAAGAACCACTCCGCTGATTCTTCTTCAATATGCCCTTCACCAACATGCAGTGTTTCCTTGATTGAATTAGCTCTCACACCAATATTTGCGTCTAGAGCCTTTGCATTGAGGGCTATCTGAAAACGGCTGTGGCGCTGAAGTTGCCTGTGAATGTGGAGTTGGTGGCATGTGAACCCCGCATGTGGAGCATTCGTTTGTGTGGGATGCTCTACCAGGTTCATTCCGAGATAATGCACTCAAAGGGCACTAAGCCTAGAGTGTGAAAACTGAGTTTCCTTGAGAGCTGCTTGGAAGCCTGATGGTGTGTGAAGTTAGTGAGCCACATGGAGTTGTTCTCCCACAAGAACCACTCGGCTGATCCTTCTTCAATATGCCCTTCACCACCATGCAGTGTTTCCTTGATTGAATTAGCTCTCACACCAATATTTGCGTCTAGAGCCTTTGCATTGAGGGCTATCTGAAAACGGCTGTGGCGCTGAAGTTGCCTGTGAATGTGGAGTTGGTGGCATGTGAAACCCGCATGTGGAGCATTCGTTTGTGTGGGATGCTCTACCAGGTTCATTCCCAGATAATGCACTCAAAGGACACTAAGCATAGAGTGTGAAAACTGAGTTTCCTTGAGAGCTGCTTGGAAGCCTGATGGTGTGTGAAGTTAGTGAGCCACATGGAGTTGTTCTCCCACAAGAACCACTCGGCTGATCCTTCTTCAATATGCCCTTCACCAACATGCAGTGTTTCCTTGATTGAATTAGCTCTCACACCAATATTTGCGTCTAGAGCCTTTGCATTGAGGGCTATCTGAAAACGGCTGTGGCGCTGAAGTTGCCTGTGAATGTGGAGTTGGTGGCATGTGAAACCCGCATGTGGAGCATTCGTTTGTGTGGGATGCTCTACCAGGTTCATTTCAGTCCTAGCCATACAAAGGGCACTAAGCATAGAGTGTGAAAACTGAGTTTCCTTGAGAGCTGCTTGGAAGCCTGATGGTGTGTGAAGTTAGTGAGCCAAATGGAGTTGTTCTCCCACAAGAACCGCTTGGCTGATCCTTCTTCAATATGCCCTTCACCAACATGCAGTGTTTCCTTGATTGAATTAGCTCTCACACCAATATTTGTGTCTAGAGCCTTTGCATTGAGGGCTATCTGAAAACGGCTGTGGCGCTGAAGTTGCCTGTGAATGTGGAGTTGGTGGCATGTGAAACCCGCATGTGGAGCATTCGTTTGTGTGGGATGCTCTACCAGGTTCATTCCTAGATAATGCACTCAAAGGGCACTAAGCATAGAGTGTGAAAACTGAGTTTCCTTGAGAGCTGCTTGGAAGCCTGATGGTGTGTGAAGTTAGTGAGCCACATGGAGTTGTTCTCCCACAAGAACCACTCCGCTGATTCTTCTTCAATATGCCCTTAACCAACATGCAGTGTTTCCTTGATTGAATTAGCTCTCACACCAATATTTGCGTCTAGAGCCTTTGCATTGAGGGCTATCTGAAAACGGCTGTGGCGCTGAAGGTGCCTGTGAATGTGGAGTTGGTGGCATGTAAACCCGCATGTGGAGCATTCGTTTGTGTGGGATGCTCTACCAGGTTCATTCCTAGATAATGCACTCAAAGGGCACTAAGCCTAGAGTGTGAAAACTGAGTTTCCTTGAGAGCTGTTTGGAAGCCTGTTGGTGTGTGAAGTTAGTGAGCCACATGGAGTTGTTCTCCCACAAGAATCACTCGGCTGATCCTTCTTCAATATGCCCTTCACCAACATGCAGTGTTTCCTTGATTGAATTAGCTCTCACACCAATATTTGCGTCTAGAGCCTTTGCATTGGGGGCTATCTGAAAACGGCTGTGGCGCTGAAGTTGCCTGTGAATGTGGAGTTGGTGGCATGTGAAACCCGCATGTGGAGCATTCGTTTGTGTGGGATCTGACCAAGCTTCATTTCAGTCCTAGGCACACAAAGAGCACTAAGCATAGAGTGTGAAAACTGAGTTTCCTTGAGAGCTGCTTGGAAGCCTGATGGTGTGTGAAGTTAGTGAGCCAAATGGAGTTGTTCTCCCACAAGAACCACTCGGCTGATCCTTCTTCAATATGCCCTTCACCAACATGCAGTGTTTCCTTGATTGAATTTGCTCTCACACCAATATTTGCGTCTAGAGCCTTTGCATTGAGGGCTATCTGAAAACGGCTGTGGCGCTGAAGTTGCCTGTGAATGTGGAGTTGGTGGCATGTGAAACCCGCATGTGGAGCATTCGTTTATGTGGGATGCTTTCCCAGCTTCATTTCAGTCCTAGGCACTCAAAGAGCACTAAGCATAGAGTATGAAAACTGAGTTTCCTTGAGAGCTGCTTGGAAGCCTGATGGTGTGTGAAGTTAGTGAGCCAAATCGAGTTGTTCTCCCACAAGAACCACTCGGCTGATTCTTCTTCAATATGCCCTTCACCAACATGCAGTGTTTCCTTGATTGAATTAGCTCTCACACCAATATTTGCGTCTAGAGCCTTTGCATTGAGGGCTATCTGAAAACGGCTGTGGCGCTGAAGTTGCCTGTGAATGTGGAGTTGGTGGCATGTGAAACCCGCATGTGGAGCATTCGTTTGTGTGGGATGCAGACCAAGCTTCATTTCAGTCCTATGCACACAAAGAGCACTAAGCATAGAGTGTGCAAACTGAGTTTCCTTGAGAGCTGCTTGGAAGCCTGATGGTGTGTGAAGTTAGTGAGCCAAATGGAGTTGTTCTCCCACAAGAACCACTCGGCTGATCCTTCTTCAATATGCCCTTCACCAACATGCAGTGTTTCCTTGATTGAATTAGCTCTCACACCAATATTTGCGTCTAGAGCCTTTGCATTGAGGGCTATCTGAAAACGGCTGTGGCGCTGAAGTTGCCTGTGAATGTGGAGTTGGTGGCATGTGAAACCCGCATGTGGAGCATTCCTTTATGTGGGATGCTCTCCAAGCTTCATTTCAGTCCTAGGCACTCAAAGGGCACTTAGTATAGAGTGTGAAAACTGAGTTTCCTTGAGAGCTGCTTGGAAGCCTGATGGTGTGTGAAGTTAGTGAGCCACATGGAGTTGTTCTCCCACAAGAACCACTCGGCTGATCCTTCTTCAATATGCCCTTCACCAACATGCAGTGTTTCCTTGATTGAATTAGCTCTCACACCAATATTTGCGTCTAGAGCCTTTGCATTGAGGGCTATCTGAAAATGGCTGTGGCGCTGAAGTTGCCTGTGAATGTGGAGTTGGTGGCATGTAAAAACCGCATGTGGAGCATTCGTTTGTGTGGGATGCTCTACCAGGTTCATTCCTAGATAATGCACTCAAAGGGCACTAAGTATAGAGTGTGAAAACAGAGTTTCCTTGAGAGCTGCTTGGAAGCCTGATGGTTGTGAAGTTAGTGAGCCAAATGGAGTTGTTCTCCCACAAGAACCACTCGGCTGATCCTTCTTCAATATGCCCTTCACCAACATGCAGTGTTTCCTTGATTGAATTAGCTCTCACACGAATATTTGCGTCTAGAGCCTTTGCATTGAGGGCTATCTGAAAACGGCTGTGGCGCTGAAGTTGCCTGTGAATGTGGAGTTGGTGGCATGTGAAACCCGCATGTGGAGCATTCGTTTGTGTGGGATGCTCTACCAGGTTCATTCCTAGATAATGCACTCAAAGGGCACTAAGCCTAGAGTGTGAAAACTGAGTTTCCTTGAGAGCTGCTTGGAAGCCTGATGGTGTGTGAAGTTAGTGAGCCAAATAGAGTTGTTCTCCCACAAGAACCACTCGGCTGATCCTTCTTCAATATGCCCTTCACCAACATGCAGTGTTTCCTTGATTGAATTAGCTCTCACACCAATATTTGCGTCTAGAGCCTTTGCATTGAGGGCTATCTGAAAACGGCTGTGGCGCTGAAGTTGCCTGTGAATGTGGAGTTGGTGGCATGTGAAACCCGCATGTGGAGCATTCCTTTATGTGGGATGCTCTCCAAGCTTCATTTCAGTCCTAGCCATACAAAGGGCACTAAGCATAGAGTGTGAAAACTGAGTTTCCTTGAGAGCTGCTTGGAAGCCTGATGGTGTGTGAAGTTAGTGAGCCAAATGGAGTTGTTCTCCCACAAGAACCACTCGGCTGATCCTTCTTCAATATGCCCTTCACCAACATGCAGTGTTTTCTTGATTGAATTAGCTCTCACTCCAATATTTGCGTCTAGAGACTTTGCATTGAGGGCTATCTGAAAACGGCTGTGGCACTGAAGTTGCCTGTGAATGTGGAGTTGGTGGCATGTGAAACCCGCATGTGGAGCATTCGTTTGTGTGGGATCTGACCAAGCTTCATTTCAGTCCTAGGCACACAAAGAGCACTAAGCCTAGAGTGTGAAAACTGAGTTTCCTTGAGAGCTGCTTGGAAGCCTGATGGTGTGTGAAGTTAGTGAGCCAAATGGAGTTGTTCTCCCACAAGAACCACTCGGCTGATTCTTCTTCAATATGCCCTTCACCAACATGCAGTGTTTCCTTGATTGAATTAGCTCTCACACCAATATTTGCGTCTAGAGCCTTTGCATTGAGGGCTATCTGAAAACGGCTGTGGCGCTGAAGTTGCCTGTGAATGTGGAGTTGGTGGCATGTGAAACCCGCATGTGGAGCATTCCTTTATGTGGGATGCTCTCCAAGCTTCATTTCAGTCCTAGGCACTCAAAGGGCACTAAGTATAGAGTGTGAAAACTGAGTTTCCTTGAGAGCTGCTTGGAAGCCTGATGGTGTGTGAAGTTAGTGAGCCACATGGAGTTGTTCTCCCACAAGAACCACTCGGCTGATCCTTCTTCAATATGCCCTTCACCAACATGCAGTGTTTCCTTGATTGAATTAGCTCTCACACCAATATTTGCGTCTAGAGCCTTTGCATTGAGGGCTATCTGAAAATGGCTGTGGCGCTGAAGTTGCCTGTGAATGTGGAGTTGGTGGCATGTAAAAACCGCAAGTGGAGCATTCGTTTGTGTGGGATGCTCTACCATGTTCATTCCTAGATAATGCACTCAAAGGGCACTAAGTATAGAGTGTGAAAGCAGAGTTTCCTTGAGAGCTGCTTGGAAGCCTGATGGTTGTGAATTTAGTGAGCCAAATGGAGTTGTTCTCCCACAAGAACCACTCGGCTGATCCTTCTTCAATATGCCCTTCACCAACATGCAGTGTTTCCTTGATTGAATTAGCTCTCACACCAATATTTGCGTCTAGAGCCTTTGCATTGAGGGCTATCTGAAAACGGCTGTGGCGCTGAAGTTGCCTGTGAATGTGGAGTTGGTGGCATGTGAAACCCGCATGTGGAGCATTCGTTTGTGTGGGATGCTCTACCAGGTTCATTCCTAGATAATGCACTCAAAGGGCACTAAGCCTAGAGTGTGAAAACTGAGTTTCCTTGAGAGCTGCTTGGAAGCCTGATGGTGTGTGAAGTTAGTGAGCCAAATAGAGTTGTTCTCCCACAAGAACCACTCGGCTGATCCTTCTTCAATATGCCCTTCACCAAGATGCAGTGTTTCCTTGATTGAATTAGCTCCCACACCAATATTTGCGTCTAGAGCCTTTGCATTGAGGGCTATCTGAAAACGGCTGTGGCGCTGAAGTTGCCTGTGAATGTGGAGTTGGTGGCATGTGAAACCCGCATGTGGAGCATTCGTTTGTGTGGGATCTGACCAAGCTTCATTTCAGTCCTAGGCAAACAAAGAGCACTAAGCATAGAGTGTGAAAACTGAGTTTCCTTGAGAGCTGCTTGGAAGCCTGATGGTGTGTGAAGTTAGTGAGCCAAATGGAGTTGTTCTCCCACAAGAACCACTCGGCTGATTCTTCTTCAATATGCCCTTCACCAACATGCAGTGTTTCCTTGATTGAATTAGCTCTCACACCAATATTTGCGTCTAGAGCCTTTGCATTGAGGGCTATCTGAAAACGGCTGTGGCGCTGAAGTTGCCTGTGAATGTGGAGTTGGTGGCATGTGAAACCCGCATGTGGAGCATTCCTTTATGTGGGATGCTCTCCAAGCTTCATTTCAGTCCTAGGCACTCAAAGGGCACTAAGTATAGAGTGTGAAAACTGAGTTTCCTTGAGAGCTGCTTGGAAGCCTGATGGTGTGTGAAGTTAGTGAGCCACATGGAGTTGTTCTCCCACAAGAACCACTCGGCTGATCCTTCTTCAATATGCCCTTCACCAACATGCAGTGTTTCCTTGATTGAATTAGCTCTCACACCAATATTTGCGTCTAGAGCCTTTGCATTGAGGGCTATCTGAAAATGGCTGTGGCGCTGAAGTTGCCTGTGAATGTGGAGTTGGTGGCATGTAAAAACCGCAAGTGGAGCATTCGTTTGTGTGGGATGCTCTACCATGTTCATTCCTAGATAATGCACTCAAAGGGCACTAAGTATAGAGTGTGAAAGCAGAGTTTCCTTGAGAGCTGCTTGGAAGCCTGATGGTTGTGAATTTAGTGAGCCAAATGGAGTTGTTCTCCCACAAGAACCACTCGGCTGATCCTTCTTCAATATGCCCTTCACCAACATGCAGTGTTTCCTTGATTGAATTAGCTCTCACACCAATATTTGCGTCTAGAGCCTTTGCATTGAGGGCTATCTGAAAACGGCTGTGGCGCTGAAGTTGCCTGTGAATGTGGAGTTGGTGGCATGTGAAACCCGCATGTGGAGCATTCGTTTGTGTGGGATGCTCTACCAGGTTCATTCCTAGATAATGCACTCAAAGGGCACTAAGCCTAGAGTGTGAAAACTGAGTTTCCTTGAGAGCTGCTTGGAAGCCTGATGGTGTGTGAAGTTAGTGAGCCAAATAGAGTTGTTCTCCCACAAGAACCACTCGGCTGATCCTTCTTCAATATGCCCTTCACCAAGATGCAGTGTTTCCTTGATTGAATTAGCTCCCACACCAATATTTGCGTCTAGAGCCTTTGCATTGAGGGCTATCTGAAAACGGCTGTGGCGCTGAAGTTGCCTGTGAATGTGGAGTTGGTGGCATGTGAAACCCGCATGTGGAGCATTCGTTTGTGTGGGATCTGACCAAGCTTCATTTCAGTCCTAGGCAAACAAAGAGCACTAAGCATAGAGTGTGAAAACTGAGTTTCCTTGAGAGCTGCTTGGAAGCCTGATGGTGTGTGAAGTTAGTGAGCCAAATGGAGTTGTTCTCCCACAAGAACCACTCGGCTGATTCTTCTTCAATATGCCCTTCACCAACATGCAGTGTTTCCTTGATTGAATTAGCTCTCACACCAATATTTGCGTCTAGAGCCTTTGCATTGAGGGCTATCTGAAAACGGCTGTGGCGCTGAAGTTGCCTGTGAATGTGGAGTTGGTGGCATGTGAAACCCACATGTGGAGCATTCGTTTGTGTGGGATGCTCTCCAAGCTTCATTTCAGTCCTAGGCACACAAAGAGCACTAAGCATAGAGTGTGAAAACTGAGTTTCCTTGAGAGCTGCTTGGAAGCCTGATGGTGTGTGAAGTTAGTGAGCCAAATGGAGTTGTTCTCCCACAAGAACCACTCGGCTGATCCTTCTTCAATATGCCCTTCACCAACATGCAGTGTTTCCTTGATTGAATTAGCTCTCACACCAATATTTGCGTCTAGAGCCTTTGCATTGAGGGCTATCTGAAAACGGCTGTGGCGCTGAAGTTGCCTGTGAATGTGGAGTTGGTGGCATGTGAAACCCGCATGTGGAGCATTCGTTTGTGTGGGATGCTCTCCAAGCATCATTTCAGTCCTAGGCACACAAAGAGCACTAAGCATAGAGTGTGAAAACTGAGTTTCCTTGAGAGCTGCTTGGAAGCCTGATGGTGTGTGAAGTTAGTGAGCCACATGGAGTTGTTCTCCCACAAGAACCACTCGGCTGATCCTTCTTCAATATGCCCTTCACCAACATGCAGTGTTTCCTTGATTGAATTAGCTCCCACACCAATATTTGCGTCTAGAGCCTTTGCATTGAGGGCTATCTGAAAACGGCTGTGGCGCTGAAGTTGCCTGTGAATGTGGAGTTGGTGGCATGTGAAACCCGCATATGGAGCATTCCTTTATGTGGGATGCTCTCCAAGCTTCATTTCAGTCCTAGGCACTCAAAGGGCACTAAGTATAGAGTGTGAAAACTGAGTTTCCTTGAGAGCTGCTTGGAAGCCTGATGGTGTGTGAAGTTAGTGAGCCACATGGAGTTGTTCTCCCACAAGGACTACTCGGCTGATCCTTCTTCAATATGCCCTTCACCAACATGCAGTGTTTCCTTGATTGAATTAGCTCTCACACCAATATTTGCGTCTAGAGCCTTTGCATTGAGGGCTATCTGAAAATGGCTGTGGCGCTGAAGTTGCCTGTGAATGTGGAGTTGGTGGCATGTAAAAACCGCAAGTGGAGCATTCGTACGTGTGGGATGCTCTACCATGTTCATTCCTAGATAATGCACTCAAAGGGCACTAAGTATAGAGTGTGAAACAGAGTTTCCTTGAGAGCTGCTTGGAAGCCTGATGGTTGTGAAGTTAGTGAGCCAAATGGAGTTGTTCTCCCACAAGAACCACTCGGCTGATCCTTCTTCAATATGCCCTTCACCAACATGCAGTGTTTCCTTGATTGAATTAGCTCTCACACCAATATTTGCGTCTAGAGCCTTTGCATTGAGGGCTATCTGAAAACGGCTGTGGCGCTGAAGTTGCCTGTGAATGTGGAGTTGGTGGCATGTGAAACCCGCATGTGGAGCATCCGTTTGTGTGGGATGCTGACCAAGCTTCATTTCAGTCCTAGGCACACAAAGAGCACTAAGCATAGAGTGTGAAAACTGAGTTTCCTTGAGAGCTGCTTGGAAGCCTGATGGTGTGTGAAGTTAGTGAGCCAAATGGAGTTGTTCTCCCACAAGAACCACTCGGCTGATCCTTCTTCAATATGCCCTTCACCAACATGCAGTGTTTCCTTGATTGAATTAGCTCTCACACCAATATTTGCGTCTAGAGCCTTTGCATTGAGGGCTATCTGAAAACGACTCTGGCGCTGAAGTTGCCTGTGAATGTGGAGTTGGTGGCATGTGAAAACCGCAAGTGGAGCATTCGTTTGTGTGGGATGCTCTACCAGGTTCATTCCTAGATAATGCACTCAAAGGGCACTAAGCATAGAGTGTGAAAACTGAGTTTCCTTGAGAGCTGCTTGGAAGCCTGATGGTTGTGAAGTTAGTGAGCCACATGGAGTTGTTCTCCCTCAAGGAACCACTCGGCTGATCCTTCTTCAATATGCCCTTCACCAACATGCAGTGTTTCCTTGATTGAATTAGCTCTCACACCAATATTTGCGTCTAGAGCCTTTGCATTGAGGGCTAACTGAAAACGGCTCTGGCGCTGAAGTTGCCTGTGAATGTGGAGTTGGTGGCATGTGAAACCCGCATGTGGAGCATTCTTTTGTGTGGGATCTCTACAAGGTTCATTTCAGTCCTAGAGATACAAAGGGCACTAAGCATAGAGTGTGAAAACTGAGTTTCCTTGAGAGCTGCTTCGAAGCCTGATGGTGTGTGAAGTTAGTGAGCCAAATGGAGTTGTTCTCCCACAAGAACCAC